>NW_028142290.1:0-98116 GCF_055691185.1 Crinia signifera | reverse complement strand
ACCCCCGGGGCTGTCGTTTTGGTCAAAAAATGAAAATTCTAAAAGTTCCGTTTTTTCTGCTTTAAACTCTAGGTACACATCCAAAATGTATAACTGAGTTGAAAGAAGTGGATTCTGGTGCATGGTTTTGAAACCGCAGTCAGAAAAAAATCACAACCATATCAACATGTGTATAACCCCCGGGGCTGTCGTTTTGGTCAAAAAATGAAAATTCTAAAAGTTCCGTTTTTTCTGCTTTAAACTCTAGGTACACATCCAAAATGTATTACTGAGTTGAAAGAAGTGGATTCTGGTGCATGGTTTTGAAACCGCAGTCAGAAAAAAAATCACAACCATATCAACATGTTTATAACCCCCGGGGCTGTCGTTTTGGTCAAAAAATGAAAATTCTAAAAGTTCCGTTTTCTCTGCTTTAAACTCTAGGTACACATCCAAAATGTATTACTGAGTTGAAAGAAGTGGATTCTGGTGCATGGTTTTGAAACCGCAGTCAGAAAAAAAATCACAACCATATCAACATGTTTATAACCCCCGGGGCTGTCGTTTTGGTCAAAAAATGAAAATTCTAAAAGTTCAGTTTTTTCTGCTTTAAACTCTACGTACACATCCAAAATGTATTACTGAGTTGAAAGAAGTGGATTCTGGTGCATGGTTTTGAAACTGCAGTCAGAAAAAAAATCACATCCATATCAACATGTTTAAAACCCCCGGGGCTGTCGTTTTGGTCAAAAAATGAAAATTCTAAAAGTTCAGTTTTTTCTGCTTTAAACTCTAGGTACACATCCAAAATGTATTACTGAGTTGAAAGAAGTGGATTCTGGTGCATGGTTTTGAAACCGCAGTCAGAAAAAAAAATCACATCCATATCAACATGTTTATAACCCCCGGGGCTGTCGTTTTGGTCAAAAAATGAAAATTCTAAAAGTTCAGTTTTTTCTGCTTTAAACTCTAGGTACACATCCAAAATGTATAACTGAGTTGAAAGAAGTGGTTTCTGGTGCATGGTTTTGAAACCGCAGTCATAAAAAAAATCACATCCATATCAACATGTTTATAACCCACGGGGCTGTCGTTTTGGTAAAAAAATGAAAATTCTAAAAGTTCCGTTTTTTCTGCTTTAAACTCTAGGTACACATCCAAAATGTATAACTGAGTTGAAAGAAGTGGATTCTGGTGCATGGTTTTGAAACCGCAGTCAGAAAAAAAATCACAACCATATCAACATGTTAATAACCCCCGGGGCTGTCGTTTTGGTCAAAAAATGAAAATTCTAAAAGTTCAGTTTTTTCTGCTTTAAACTCTAGGTACACATCCAAAATGTATTACTGAGTTGAAAGAAGTGGATTCTGGTGCATAGTTTTGAAACCGCAGTCAGAAAAAAAATCACAACCATATCAACATGTTTATAACCCCCGGGGCTGTCGTTTTGGTCAAAAAATGAAAATTCTAAAAGTTCAGTTTTTTCTGCTTTAAACTCTAGGTACACATCCAAAATGTATAACTGAGTTGAAAGAAGTGGATTCTGGTGCATGGTTTTGAAACCGCAGTCAGAAAAAAAATCACAACCATATCAACATGTTTATAACCCCCGGGGCTGTCGTTTTGGTCAAAAAATGAAAATTCTAAAAGTTCCGTTTTTTCTGCTTTAAACTCTAGGTACACATCCAAAATGTATTACTGAGTTGAAAGAAGTGGATTCTGGTGCATGGTTTTTAAACCGCAGTCATAAAAAAAATCACATCCATATCAACATGTTTATAACCCCCGGGGCTGTCGTTTTGGTCAAAAAATGAAAATTCTAAAAGTTCAGTTTTTTCTGCTTTAAACTCTAGGTACACATCCAAAATGTATTACTGAGTTGAAAGAAGTGGATTCTGGTGCATGGTTTTGAAACCGCAGTCATAAAAAAAATCACATCCATATCAACATGTTTATAACCCCCGGGGCTGTCGTTTTGGTCAAAAAATGAAAATTCTAAAAGTTCCGTTTTTTTCTGCTTTAAACTCTAGGTACACATCCAAAATGTAGTACTGAGTTGAAAGAAGTGGATTCTGGTGCATGGTTTTGAAACCGCAGTCGGAAAAAAAATCACAACCATATCAACATGTTTATAACCCCCGGGGCTGTCGTTTTGGTCAAAAAATGAAAATTCTAAAAGTTCCGTTTTTTCTGCTTTAAACTCTAGGTACACATCCAAAATGTATAACTGAGTTGAAAGAAGTGGATTCTGGTGCACGGTTTTGAAACCGCAGTCAGAAAAAAATCACAACCATATCAACATGTTTATAACCCCCGGGGCTGTCGTTTTGGTCAAAAAATGAAAATTCTAAAAGTTCCGTTTTTTCTGCTTTAAACTCTAGGTACACATCCAAAATGTATTACTGAGTTGAAAGAAGTGGATTCTGGTGCATGGTTTTGAAACCGCAGTCAGAAAAAAAATCACAACCATATCAACATGTTAATAACCCCCGGGGCTGTCGTTTTGGTCAAAAAATGAAAATTCTAAAAGTTCAGTTTTTTCTGCTTTAAACTCTAGGTACACATCCAAAATGTATTACTGAGTTGAAAGAAGTGGATTCTGGTGCATAGTTTTGAAACCGCAGTCAGAAAAAAAATCACAACCATATCAACATGTTTATAACCCCCGGGGCTGTCGTTTTGGTCAAAAAATGAAAATTCTAAAAGTTCCGTTTTTTCTGCTTTAAACTCTAGGTACACATCCAAAATGTATAACTGAGTTGAAAGAAGTGGATTCTGGTGCATGGTTTTGAAACCGCAGTCATAAAAAAAATCACATCCATATCAACATGTTTATAACCCCCGGGGCTGTCGTTTTGGTCAAAAAATGAAAATTCTAAAAGTTCTGTTTTTTCTGCTTTAATCTCTAGGTACACATCCAAAATGTATAACTGAGTTGAAAGAAGTGGATTCTGGTGCATGGTTTTGAAACCGCAGTCAGAAAAAAATCACAACCATATCAACATGTTAATAACCACCGGGGCTGTCGTTTTGGTCAAAAAATGAAAATTCTAAAAGTTCCGTTTTTTCTGCTTTAAACTCTAGGTACACATCCAAAATGTATTACTGAGTTGAAAGAAGTGGATTCTGGAGCATGGTTTTGAAACCGCAGTCATAAAAAAATCACATCCATATCAACATGTTTATAACCCCCGGGGCTGTCGTTTTGGTCAAAAAATGAAAATTCTAAAAGTTCTGTTTTTTCTGCTTTAAACTCTAGGTACACATCCAAAATGTATAACTGAGTTGAAAGAAGTGGATTCTGGTGCATGGTTTTGAAACCGCAGTCAGAAAAAAAATCACAACCATATCAACATGTTTATAACCCCCGGGGCTGTCGTTTTGGTCAAAAAATGAAAATTCTAAAAGTTCATTTTTTTCTGCTTTAAACTCTAGGTACACATCCAAAATGTATTACTGAGTTGAAAGAAGTGGATTCTGGTGCATGGTTTTGAAACCGCAGTCAGAAAAAAAATCACAACCATATCAACATGTTTATAACCCCCGGGGCTGTCGTTTTGGTCAAAAAATGAAAATTCTAAAAGTTCTGTTTTTTCTGCTTTAAACTCTAGGTACACATCCAAAATGTATTACTGAGTTGAAAGAAGTGGATTCTGGTGCATGGTTTTGAAACCGCAGTCATAAAAAAATCACATCCATATCAACATGTTTATAACCCCCGGGGCTGTCGTTTTGGTCAAAAAATGAAAATTCTAAAAGTTCCGTTTTTTCTGCTTTAAACTCTAGGTACACATCCAAAATGTATAACTGAGTTGAAAGAAGTGGATTCTGGTGCATGGTTTTGAAACCGCAGTCAGAAAAAAATCACAACCATATCAACATGTTTATAACCCCCGGGGCTGTCGTTTTGGTCAAAAAATGAAAATTCTAAAAGTTCCGTTTTTTCTGCTTTAAACTCTAGGTACACATCCAAAATGTATTACTGAGTTGAAAGAAGTGGATTCTGGTGCATGGTTTTGAAACCGCAGTCAGAAAAAAAATCACAACCATATCAACATGTTAATAACCCCCGGGGCTGTCGTTTTGGTCAAAAAATGAAAATTCTAAAAGTTCAGTTTTTTCTGCTTTAAACTCTAGGTACACATCCAAAATGTATTACTGAGTTGAAAGAAGTGGATTCTGGTGCATAGTTTTGAAACCGCAGTCAGAAAAAAAATCACAACCATATCAACATGTTTATAACCCCCGGGGCTGTCGTTTTGGTCAAAAAATGAAAATTCTAAAAGTTCCGTTTTTTCTGCTTTAAACTCTAGGTACACATCCAAAATGTATAACTGAGTTGAAAGAAGTGGATTCTGGTGCATGGTTTTGAAACCGCAGTCATAAAAAAAATCACATCCATATCAACATGTTTATAACCCCCGGGGCTGTCGTTTTGGTCAAAAAATGAAAATTCTAAAAGTTCTGTTTTTTCTGCTTTAATCTCTAGGTACACATCCAAAATGTATAACTGAGTTGAAAGAAGTGGATTCTGGTGCATGGTTTTGAAACCGCAGTCAGAAAAAAATCACAACCATATCAACATGTTAATAACCACCGGGGCTGTCGTTTTGGTCAAAAAATGAAAATTCTAAAAGTTCCGTTTTTTCTGCTTTAAACTCTAGGTACACATCCAAAATGTATTACTGAGTTGAAAGAAGTGGATTCTGGAGCATGGTTTTGAAACCGCAGTCATAAAAAAAATCACATCCATATCAACATGTTTATAACCCCCGGGGCTGTCGTTTTGGTCAAAAAATGAAAATTCTAAAAGTTCTGTTTTTTCTGCTTTAAACTCTAGGTACACATCCAAAATGTATAACTGAGTTGAAAGAAGTGGATTCTGGTGCATGGTTTTGAAACCGCAGTCAGAAAAAAAATCACAACCATATCAACATGTTTATAACCCCCGGGGCTGTCGTTTTGGTCAAAAAATGAAAATTCTAAAAGTTCAGTTTTTTCTGCTTTAAACTCTAGGTACACATCCAAAATGTATTACTGAGTTGAAAGAAGTGGATTCTGGTGCATGGTTTTGAAACCGCAGTCAGAAAAAAAATCACAACCATATCAACATGTTTATAACCCCCGGGGCTGTCGTTTTGGTCAAAAAATGAAAATTCTAAAAGTTCTGTTTTTTCTGCTTTAAACTCTAGGTACACATCCAAAATGTATAACTGAGTTGAAAGAAGTGGATTCTGGTGCATGGTTTTGAAACCGCAGTCAGAAAAAAAATCACAACCATATCAACATGTTTATAACCCCCGGAGCTGTCGTTTTGGTCAAAAAATGAAAATTCTAAAAGATCCGTTTTTTCTGCTTTAAACTCTAGGTACACATCCAAAATGTATTACTGAGTTGAAAGAAGTGGATTCTGGTGCATGGTTTTGAAACCGCAGTCAGAAAAAAAATCACAACCATATCAACATGTTTATAACCCCCGGGGCTGTCGTTTTGGTCAAAAAATGAAAATTCTAAAAGTTCAGTTTTTTCTGCTTTAAACTCTAGGTACACATCCAAAATGTATTACTGAGTTGAAAGAAGTGGATTCTGGTGCATGGTTTTGAAACCGCAGTCAGAAAAAAAATCACATCCACATCAACATGTTTATAACCCCCGGGGCTGTCGTTTTGGTCAAAAAATTAAAATTCTAAAAGTTCCATTTTTTCTGCTTTAAACTCTAGGTACACATCCAAAATGTATAACTGAGTTGAAAGAAGTGGATTCTGGTGCATGGTTTTGAAACCGCAGTCAGAAAAAAAATCACAACCATATCAACATGTTAATAACCCCCGGGGCTGTCGTTTTGGTCAAAAAATGAAAATTCTAAAAGTTCCATTTTTTCTGCTTTAAACTCTAGGTACACATCCAAAATGTATTACTGAGTTGAAAGAAGTGGATTCTGGTGCATGGTTTTGAAACCGCAGTCAGAAAAAAAATCACAACCATATCAACATGTCGTTTTGGTCAAAAAATGAAAATTCTAAAAGTTCAGTTTTTTCTGCTTTAAACTCTAGGTACACATCCAAAATGTATAACTGAGTTGAAAGAAGTGGTTTCTGGTGCATGGTTTTGAAACCGCAGTCATAAAAAAAATCACATCCATATCAACATGTTTATAACCCACGGGGCTGTCGTTTTGGTAAAAAAATGAAAATTCTAAAAGTTCAGTTTTTTCTGCTTTAAACTCTAGGTACACATCCAAAATGTATAACTGAGTTGAAAGAAGTGGATTCTGGTGCATGGTTTTGAAACCGCAGTCAGAAAAAAAATCACAACCATATCAACATGTTAATAACCCCCGGGGCTGTCGTTTTGGTCAAAAAATGAAAATTCTAAAAGTTCAGTTTTTTCTGCTTTAAACTCTAGGTACACATCCAAAATGTATTACTGAGTTGAAAGAAGTGGATTCTGGTGCATGGTTTTGAAACCGCAGTCAGAAAAAAAAATCACATCCATATCAACATGTTTATAACCCCCGGGGCTGTCGTTTTGGTCAAAAAATGAAAATTCTAAAAGTTCCGTTTTTTCTGCTTTAAACTCTAGGTACACATCCAAAATGTATAACTGAGTTGAAAGAAGTGGTTTCTGGTGCATGGTTTTGAAACCGCAGTCATAAAAAAAATCACATCCATATCAACATGTTTATAACCCACGGGGCTGTCGTTTTGGTAAAAAAATGAAAATTCTAAAAGTTCCGTTTTTTCTGCTTTAAACTCTAGGTACACATCCAAAATGTATTACTGAGTTGAAAGAAGTGGATTCTGGTGCATGGTTTTGAAACCGCAGTCAGAAAAAAAAATCACATCCATATCAACATGTTTATAACCCCCGGGGCTGTCGTTTTGGTCAAAAAATGAAAATTCTAAAAGTTCTGTTTTTTCTGCTTTAAACTCTAGGTACACATCCAAAATGTATAACTGAGTTGAAAGAAGTGGTTTCTGGTGCATGGTTTTGAAACCGCAGTCATAAAAAAAATCACATCCATATCAACATGTTTATAACCCACGGGGCTGTCGTTTTGGTAAAAAAATGAAAATTCTAAAAGTTCCGTTTTTTCTGCTTTAAACTCTAGGTACACATCCAAAATGTATAACTGAGTTGAAAGAAGTGGATTCTGGTGCATGGTTTTGAAACCGCAGTCAGAAAAAAAATCACAACCATATCAACATGTTAATAACCCCCGGGGCTGTCGTTTTGGTCAAATAATGAAAATTCTAAAAGTTCAGTTTTTTCTGCTTTAAACTCTAGGTACACATCCAAAATGTATTACTGAGTTGAAAGAAGTGGATTCTGGTGCATAGTTTTGAAACCGCAGTCAGAAAAAAAATCACAACCATATCAACATGTTTATAACCCCCGGGGCTGTCGTTTTGGTCAAAAAATGAAAATTCTAAAAGTTCCGTTTTTTCTGCTTTAAACTCTAGGTACACATCCAAAATGTATAACTGAGTTGAAAGAAGTGGATTCTGGTGCATGGTTTTGAAACCGCAGTCAGAAAAAAAATCACAACCATATCAACATGTTTATAACCCCCGGGGCTGTCGTTTTGGTCAAAAAATGAAAATTCTAAAAGTTCCGTTTTTTCTGCTTTAAACTCTAGGTACACATCCAAAATGTATTACTGAGTTGAAAGAAGTGGATTCTGGTGCATGGTTTTTAAACCGCAGTCATAAAAAAAATCACATCCATATCAACATGTTTATAACCCCCGGGGCTGTCGTTTTGGTCAAAAAATGAAAATTCTAAAAGTTCCGTTTTTTCTGCTTTAAACTCTAGGTACACATCCAAAATGTATTACTGAGTTGAAAGAAGTGGATTCTGGTGCATGGTTTTGAAACCGCAGTCATAAAAAAAATCACATCCATATCAACATGTTTATAACCCCCGGGGCTGTCGTTTTGGTCAAAAAATGAAAATTCTAAAAGTTCCGTTTTTTTCTGCTTTAAACTCTAGGTACACATCCAAAATGTATTACTGAGTTGAAAGAAGTGGATTCTGGTGCATGGTTTTGAAACCGCAGTCAGAAAAAAAATCACAACCATATCAACATGTTTATAACCCCCGGGGCTGTCGTTTTGGTCAAAAAATGAAAATTCTAAAAGTTCCGTTTTTTCTGCTTTAAACTCTAGGTACACATCCAAAATGTATAACTGAGTTGAAAGAAGTGGATTCTGGTGCATGGTTTTGAAACCGCAGTCAGAAAAAAATCACAACCATATCAACATGTTTATAACCCCCGGGGCTGTCGTTTTGGTCAAAAAATGAAAATTCTAAAAGTTCCGTTTTTTCTGCTTTAAACTCTAGGTACACATCCAAAATGTATTACTGAGTTGAAAGAAGTGGATTCTGGTGCATGGTTTTGAAACCGCAGTCAGAAAAAAAATCACAACCATATCAACATGTTTATAACCCCCGGGGCTGTCGTTTTGGTCAAAAAATGAAAATTCTAAAAGTTCCGTTTTCTCTGCTTTAAACTCTAGGTACACATCCAAAATGTATTACTGAGTTGAAAGAAGTGGATTCTGGTGCATGGTTTTGAAACCGCAGTCAGAAAAAAAATCACAACCATATCAACATGTTTATAACCCCCGGGGCTGTCGTTTTGGTCAAAAAATGAAAATTCTAAAAGTTCCGTTTTTTCTGCTTTAAACTCTACGTACACATCCAAAATGTATTACTGAGTTGAAAGAAGTGGATTCTGGTGCATGGTTTTGAAACTGCAGTCAGAAAAAAAATCACATCCATATCAACATGTTTAAAACCCCCGGGGCTGTCGTTTTGGTCAAAAAATGAAAATTCTAAAAGTTCAGTTTTTTCTGCTTTAAACTCTAGGTACACATCCAAAATGTATTACTGAGTTGAAAGAAGTGGATTCTGGTGCATGGTTTTGAAACCGCAGTCAGAAAAAAAAATCACATCCATATCAACATGTTTATAACCCCCGGGGCTGTCGTTTTGGTCAAAAAATGAAAATTCTAAAAGTTCCGTTTTTTCTGCTTTAAACTCTAGGTACACATCCAAAATGTATAACTGAGTTGAAAGAAGTGGTTTCTGGTGCATGGTTTTGAAACCGCAGTCATAAAAAAAATCACATCCATATCAACATGTTTATAACCCACGGGGCTGTCGTTTTGGTAAAAAAATGAAAATTCTAAAAGTTCCGTTTTTTCTGCTTTAAACTCTAGGTACACATCCAAAATGTATAACTGAGTTGAAAGAAGTGGATTCTGGTGCATGGTTTTGAAACCGCAGTCAGAAAAAAAATCACAACCATATCAACATGTTAATAACCCCCGGGGCTGTCGTTTTGGTCAAAAAATGAAAATTCTAAAAGTTCAGTTTTTTCTGCTTTAAACTCTAGGTACACATCCAAAATGTATTACTGAGTTGAAAGAAGTGGATTCTGGTGCATAGTTTTGAAACCGCAGTCAAAAAAAAAATCACAACCATATCAACATGTTTATAACCCCCGGGGCTGTCGTTTTGGTCAAAAAATGAAAATTCTAAAAGTTCCGTTTTTTCTGCTTTAAACTCTAGGTACACATCCAAAATGTATAACTGAGTTGAAAGAAGTGGATTCTGGTGCATGGTTTTGAAACCGCAGTCAGAAAAAAAATCACAACCATATCAACATGTTTATAACCCCCGGGGCTGTCGTTTTGGTCAAAAAATGAAAATTCTAAAAGTTCCGTTTTTTCTGCTTTAAACTCTAGGTACACATCCAAAATGTATTACTGAGTTGAAAGAAGTGGATTCTGGTGCATGGTTTTGAAACCGCAGTCATAAAAAAAATCACATCCATATCAACATGTTTATAACCCCCGGGGCTGTCGTTTTGGTCAAAAAATGAAAATTCTAAAAGTTCCGTTTTTTTCTGCTTTAAACTCTAGGTACACATCCAAAATGTATTACTGAGTTGAAAGAAGTGGATTCTGGTGCATAGTTTTGAAACCGCAGTCAAAAAAAAAATCACAACCATATCAACATGTTAATAACCCCCGGGGCTGTCGTTTTGGTCAAAAAATGAAAATTCTAAAAGATCCGTTTTTTCTGCTTTAAACTCTAGGTACACATCCAAAATGTATAACTGAGTTGAAAGAAGTGGATTCTGGTGCATGGTTTTGAAACCGCAGTCAGAAAAAAATCACAACCATATCAACATGTTTATAACCCCCGGGGCTGTCGTTTTGGTCAAAAAATGAAAATTCTAAAAGTTCCGTTTTTTCTGCTTTAAACTCTAGGTACACATCCAAAATGTATTACTGAGTTGAAAGAAGTGGATTCTGGTGCATGGTTTTGAAACCGCAGTCAGAAAAAAAATCACAACCATATCAACATGTTAATAACCCCCGGGGCTGTCGTTTTGGTCAAAAAATGAAAATTCTAAAAGTTCAGTTTTTTCTGCTTTAAACTCTAGGTACACATCCAAAATGTATTACTGAGTTGAAAGATGTGGATTCTGGTGCATAGTTTTGAAACCGCAGTCAAAAAAAAAATCACAACCATATCAACATGTTTATAACCCCCGGGGCTGTCGTTTTGGTCAAAAAATGAAAATTCTAAAAGTTCCGTTTTTTCTGCTTTAAACTCTAGGTACACATCCAAAATGTATAACTGAGTTGAAAGAAGTGGATTCTGGTGCATGGTTTTGAAACCGCAGTCAGAAAAAAAATCACAACCATATCAACATGTTTATAACCCCCGGGGCTGTCGTTTTGGTCAAAAAATGAAAATTCTAAAAGTTCCGTTTTTTCTGCTTTAAACTCTAGGTACACATCCAAAATGTATTACTGAGTTGAAAGAAGTGGATTCTGGTGCATGGTTTTGAAACCGCAGTCATAAAAAAAATCACATCCATATCAACATGTTTATAACCCCCGGGGCTGTCGTTTTGGTCAAAAAATGAAAATTCTAAAAGTTCCGTTTTTTTCTGCTTTAAACTCTAGGTACACATCCAAAATGTATTACTGAGTTGAAAGAAGTGGATTCTGGTGCATGGTTTTGAAACCGCAGTCAGAAAAAAAATCACAACCATATCAACATGTTTATAACCCCCGGGGCTGTCGTTTTGGTCAAAAAATGAAAATTCTAAAAGATCCGTTTTTTCTGCTTTAAACTCTAGGTACACATCCAAAATGTATAACTGAGTTGAAAGAAGTGGATTCTGGTGCATGGTTTTGAAACCGCAGTCAGAAAAAAATCACAACCATATCAACATGTTTATAACCCCCGGGGCTGTCGTTTTGGTCAAAAAATGAAAATTCTAAAAGTTCCGTTTTTTCTGCTTTAAACTCTAGGTACACATCCAAAATGTATTACTGAGTTGAAAGAAGTGGATTCTGGTGCATGGTTTTGAAACCGCAGTCAGAAAAAAAATCACAACCATATCAACATGTTAATAACCCCCGGGGCTGTCGTTTTGGTCAAAAAATGAAAATTCTAAAAGTTCAGTTTTTTCTGCTTTAAACTCTAGGTACACATCCAAAATGTATTACTGAGTTGAAAGAAGTGGATTCTGGTGCATAGTTTTGAAACCGCAGTCAGAAAAAAAATCACAACCATATCAACATGTTTATAACCCCCGGGGCTGTCGTTTTGGTCAAAAAATGAAAATTCTAAAAGTTCCGTTTTTTCTGCTTTAAACTCTAGGTACACATCCAAAATGTATAACTGAGTTGAAAGAAGTGGATTCTGGTGCATGGTTTTGAAACCGCAGTCATAAAAAAAATCACATCCATATCAACATGTTTATAACCCCCGGGGCTGTCGTTTTGGTCAAAAAAATGAAAATTCTAAAAGTTCTGTTTTTTCTGCTTTAATCTCTAGGTACACATCCAAAATGTATAACTGAGTTGAAAGAAGTGGATTCTGGTGCATGGTTTTGAAACCGCAGTCAGAAAAAAATCACAACCATATCAACATGTTAATAACCACCGGGGCTGTCGTTTTGGTCAAAAAATGAAAATTCTAAAAGTTCAGTTTTTTCTGCTTTAAACTCTAGGTACACATCCAAAATGTATTACTGAGTTGAAAGAAGTGGATTCTGGAGCATGGTTTTGAAACCGCAGTCATAAAAAAAATCACATCCATATCAACATGTTTATAACCCCCGGGGCTGTCGTTTTGGTCAAAAAATGAAAATTCTAAAAGTTCTGTTTTTTCTGCTTTAAACTCTAGGTACACATCCAAAATGTATAACTGAGTTGAAAGAAGTGGATTCTGGTGCATGGTTTTGAAACCGCAGTCAGAAAAAAAATCACAACCATATCAACATGTTTATAACCCCCGGGGCTGTCGTTTTGGTCAAAAAATGAAAATTCTAAAAGTTCAGTTTTTTCTGCTTTAAACTCTAGGTACACATCCAAAATGTATTACTGAGTTGAAAGAAGTGGATTCTGGTGCATGGTTTTGAAACCGCAGTCAGAAAAAAAATCACAACCATATCAACATGTTTATAACCCCCGGGGCTGTCGTTTTGGTCAAAAAATGAAAATTCTAAAAGTTCTGTTTTTTCTGCTTTAAACTCTAGGTACACATCCAAAATGTATAACTGAGTTGAAAGAAGTGGATTCTGGTGCATGGTTTTGAAACCGCAGTCAGAAAAAAAATCACAACCATATCAACATGTTTATAACCCCCGGAGCTGTCGTTTTGGTCAAAAAATGAAAATTCTAAAAGATCCGTTTTTTCTGCTTTAAACTCTAGGTACACATCCAAAATGTATTACTGAGTTGAAAGAAGTGGATTCTGGTGCATGGTTTTGAAACCGCAGTCAGAAAAAAAATCACAACCATATCAACATGTTTATAACCCCCGGGGCTGTCGTTTTGGTCAAAAAATGAAAATTCTAAAAGTTCAGTTTTTTCTGCTTTAAACTCTAGGTACACATCCAAAATGTATTACTGAGTTGAAAGAAGTGGATTCTGGTGCATGGTTTTGAAACCGCAGTCAGAAAAAAAATCACATCCACATCAACATGTTTATAACCCCCGGGGCTGTCGTTTTGGTCAAAAAATTAAAATTCTAAAAGTTCCATTTTTTCTGCTTTAAACTCTAGGTACACATCCAAAATGTATAACTGAGTTGAAAGAAGTGGATTCTGGTGCATGGTTTTGAAACCGCAGTCAGAAAAAAAATCACAACCATATCAACATGTTAATAACCCCCGGGGCTGTCGTTTTGGTCAAAAAATGAAAATTCTAAAAGTTCCATTTTTTCTGCTTTAAACTCTAGGTACACATCCAAAATGTATTACTGAGTTGAAAGAAGTGGATTCTGGTGCATGGTTTTGAAACCGCAGTCAGAAAAAAAATCACAACCATATCAACATGTCGTTTTGGTCAAAAAATGAAAATTCTAAAAGTTCAGTTTTTTCTGCTTTAAACTCTAGGTACACATCCAAAATGTATTACTGAGTTGAAAGAAGTGGATTCTGGTGCATGGTTTTGAAACCGCAGTCAGAAAAAAAATCACAACCATATCAACATGTTTATAACCCCCGGGGCTGTCGTTTTGGTCAAAAAATGAAAATTCTAAAAGTTCAGTTTTTTCTGCTTTAAACTCTAGGTACACATCCAAAATGTATTAAGGAGTTGAAAGAAGTGGATTCTGGTGCATGGTTTTGAAACCGCAGTCAGAAAAAAAATCACAACCATATCAACATGTTAATAACCCCCGGGGCTGTCGTTTTGGTCAAAAAATGAAAATTCTAAAAGTTCCGTTTTTTCTGCTTTAAACTTTAGGTACACATCCAAAATGTATTACTGAGTTGAAAGAAGTGGATTCTGGTGCATGGTTTTGAAACCGCAGTCAGAAAAAAAATCACATCCATATCAACATTTTTATAACCCCCGGGGCTGTCGTTTTGGTCAAAAAATGAAAATTCTAAAAGTTCCGTTTTTTCTGCTTTAAACTCTAGGTACACATCCAAAATGTATAACTGAGTTGAAAGAAGTGGATTCTGGTGCATGGTTTTGAAACCGCAGTCAGAAAAAAAATCACAACCATATCAACATATTTATAACCCCCGGGGCTTTCGTTTTGGTCAAAAAATGAAAATTCTAAAAGTTCCGTTTTTTCTGCTTTAAACTCTAGGTACACATCCAAAATGTATTACTGAGTTGAAAGAAGTGGATTCTGGTGCATGGTTTTGAAACCGCAGTCAGAAAAAAAATCACAACCATATCAACATGTTTATAACCCCCGGGGCTGTCGTTTTGGTCAAAAAATGAAAATTCTAAAAGTTCCGTTTTTTCTGCTTTAAACTCTAGGTACACATCCAAAATGTATAACTGAGTTGAAAGAAGTGGATTCTGGTGCATGGTTTTGAAACCACAGTCAGAAAAAAAATCACAACCATATCAACATGTTTATAATCCCCGGGGCTGTCGTTTTGGTCAAAAAATGAAAAATATAAAAGTTCCGTTTTTTCTGCTTTAAACTCTAGGTACACATCCAAAATGTATTACTGAGTTGAAAGGAGTGGATTCTGGTGCATGGTTTTGAAACCGCAGTCATTAAAAAAATCACAACCATATCAACATGTTAATAACCCCCGGGGCTGTCGTTTTGGTCAAAAAATTAAAATTCTAAAAGTTCCATTTTTTCTGCTTTAAACTCTAGGTACACATCTAAAATGTATTACTGAGTTGAAAGAAGTGGATTCTGGTGCATGGTTTTGAAACCGCAGTCAGAAAAAAAATCACAACCATATCAACATGTTTATAAGCCCCGGGGCTGTCGTTTTGGTCAAAAAATGAAAATTCTAAAAGTTCCGTTTTTTCTGCTTTAAACTCTAGGTACACATCCAAAATGTATTAAGGAGTTGAAAGAAGTGGATTCTGGTGCATGGTTTTGAAACCGCAGTCAGAAAAAAAAATCACATCCATATCAACATGTTTATAACCCCCGGGGCTGTCGTTTTGGTCAAAAAATGAAAATTCTAAAAGTTCCGTTTTTTCTGCTTTAAACTCTAGGTACACATCCAAAATGTATAACTGAGTTGAAAGAAGTGGATTCTGGTGCATGGTTTTGAAACCGCAGTCAGAAAAAAAATCACAACCATATCAACATATTTATAACCCCCGGGGCTGTCGTTTTGGTCAAAAAATGAAAATTCTAAAAGTTACGTTATTTCTGCTTTAAACTCTAGGTACACATCCAAAATGTATTACTAAGTTGAAAGAAGTGGATTCTGGTGCATGGTTTTGAAACCGCAGTCAGAAAAAAAATCACAACCATATCAACATATTTATAACCCCGGGGCTGTCGTTTTGGTCAAAAAATGAAAATTCTAAAAGTTCCGTTTTTTCTGCTTTAAACTCTAGGTACACATCCAAAATGTATTACTGAGTTGAAAGAAGTGGATTCTGGTGCATGGTTTTGAAACCGCAGTCAGAAAAAAAATCACAACCATATCAACATATTTATAACCCCCGGGGCTGTCGTTTTGGTCAAAAAATGAAAATTCTAAAAGTTCCGTTTTTTCTGCTTTAAACTCTAGGTACACATCCAAAATGTATTACTGAGTTGAAAGAAGTGGATTCTGGTGCATGGTTTTGAAACCGCAGTCAGAAAAAAAATCACAACCATATCAACATGTTAATAACCCCCGGGGCTGTCGTTTTGGTCAAAAAATGAAAATTCTAAAAGTTCCGTTTTTTCTGCTTTAAACTCTAGGTACACATCCAAAATGTATTACTGAGTTGAAAGAAGTGGATTCTGGTGCATGGTTTTTAAACCGCAGTCAGAAAAAAAATCACAACCATATCAACATGTTAATAACCCCCGGGGCTGTCGTTTTGGTAAAAAAATGAAAATTCTAAAAGTTCCGTTTTTTCTGCTTTAAACTCTAGGTACACATCCAAAATGTATAACTGAGTTGAAAGAAGTGGATTCTGGTGCACGGTTTTGAAACCGCAGTCAGAAAAAAAATCACAACCATATCAACATGTTTATAACCCCCGGGGCTGTCGTTTTGGTCAAAAAATGAAAATTCTAAAAGTTCCGTTTTTTCTGCTTTAAACTCTAGGTACTGTACACATCCAAAATGTATTACTGAGTTGAAAGAAGTGGATTCTGGTGCATGGTTTTGAAACCGCAGTCAGAAAAAAAATCACAACCATATCAACATGTTAATAACCCCCGGGGCTGTCGTTTTGGTCAAAAAATGAAAATTCAAAAGTTCCGTTTTTTCTGCTTTAAACTCTAGGTACACATCCAAAATGTATTACTGAGTTGAAAGAAGTGGATTCTGGTGCATGGTTTTGAAACCGCAGTCAGAAAAAAAATCACAACCATATCAACATGTTAATAACCCCCGGGGCTGTCGTTTTGGTCAAAAAATGAAAATTCTAAAAGTTCCGTTTTTTCTGCTTTAAACTCTAGGTACACATCCAAAATGTATTACTGAGTTGAAAGAAGTGGATTCTGGTGCATGGTTTGAAACCGCAGTCAGAAAAAAAATCACAACCATATCAACATGTTTATAACCCCCGGGGCTGTCGTTTTGGTCAAAAAATGAAAATTCTAAAAGTTCCGTTTTTTCTGCTTTAAACTCTAGGTACACATCCAAAATGTATTACTGAGTTGAAAGAAGTGGATTCTGGTGCATGGTTTTGAAACCGCAGTCAGAAAAAAAATCACAACCATATCAACATGTTTATAACCCCCGGGGCTGTCGTTTTGGTCAAAAAATGAAAATTCTAAAAGTTCCGTTTTTTTCTGCTTTAAACTCTAGGTACACATCCAAAATGTATAACTGAGTTGAAAGAAGTGGATTCTGGTGCATGGTTTTGAAACCACAGTCAGAAAAAAAATCACAACCATATCAACATGTTAATAACCCCCGGGGCTGTCGTTTTGGTCAAAAAAATGAAAATTCTAAAAGTTCAGTTTTTTCTGCTTTAAACTCTAGGTACACATCCAAAATGTATTACTGAGTTGAAAGGAGTGGATTCTGGTGCATGGTTTTGAAACCGCAGTCAGAAAAAAAATCACAACCATATCAACATGTTAATAACCCCCGGGGCTGTCGTTTTGGTCAAAAAATTAAAATTCTAAAAGTTCCATTTTTTCTGCTTTAAACTCTAGGTACACATCTAAAATGTATTACTGAGTTGAAAGAAGTGGATTCTGGTGCATGGTTTTGAAACCGCAGTCAGAAAAAAAATCACAACCATATCAACATGTTTATAAGCCCCGGGGCTGTCGTTTTGGTCAAAAAATGAAAATTCTAAAAGTTCCGTTTCTTCTGCTTTAAACTCTAGGTACACATCCAAAATGTATTACTGAGTTGAAAGAAGTGGATTCTGGTGCATGGTTTTGAAACCGCAGTCAGAAAAAAAATCACAACCATATCAACATATTTATAACCCCCGGGGCTGTCGTTTTGGTCAAAAAATGAAAATTCTAAAAGTTCCGTTTTTTCTGCTTTAAACTCTAGGTACACATCCAAAATGTATTACTGAGTTGAAAGAAGTGGATTCTGGTGCATGGTTTTGAAACCGCAGTCAGAAAAAAAATCACAACCATATCAACATGTTAATAACCCCCGGGGCTGTCGTTTTGGTAAAAAAATGAAAATTCTAAAAGTTCCGTTTTTTCTGCTTTAAACTCTAGGTACACATCCAAAATGTATAACTGAGTTGAAAGAAGTGGATTCTGGTGCATGGTTTTGAAACCGCAGTCAGAAAAAAAATCACAACCATATCAACATGTTTATAACCCCCGGGGCTGTCGTTTTGGTCAAAAAATGAAAATTCTAAAAGTTCCGTTTTTTCTGCTTTAAACTCTAGGTACTGTACACATCCAAAATGTATTACTGAGTTGAAAGAAGTAGATTCTGGTGCATGGTTTTGAAACCGCAGTCAGAAAAAAAATCACAACCATATCAACATGTTAATAACCCCCGGGGCTGTCGTTTTGGTCAAAAAATGAAAATTCTAAAAGTTCCGTTTTTTCTGCTTTAAACTCTAGGTACACATCCAAAATGTATTACTGAGTTGAAAGAAGTGGATTCTGGTGCATGGTTTTGAAACCGCAGTCAGAAAAAAAATCACAACCATATCAACATGTTTATAACCCCCGGGGCTGTCGTTTTGGTCAAAAAATGAAAATTCTAAAAGTTCAGTTTTTTCTGCTTTAAACTCTAGGTACACATCCAAAATGTATAACTGAGTTGAAAGAAGTGGATTCTGGTGCATGGTTTTGAAACCACAGTCAGAAAAAAAATCACAACCATATAAACATGTTTATAACCCCCGGGGCTGTCGTTTTGGTCAAAAAATGAAAATTCTAAAAGTTCAGTTTTTTCTGCTTTAAACTCTAGGTACACATCCAAAATGTATTACTGAGTTGAAAGGAGTGGATTCTGGTGCATGGTTTTGAAACCGCAGTCAGAAAAAAAATCACAACCATATCAACATGTTAATAACCCCCGGGGCTGTCGTTTTGGTCAAAAAATTAAAATTCTAAAAGTTCCATTTTTTCTGCTTTAAACTCTAGGTACACATCTAAAATGTATTACTGAGTTGAAAGGAGTGGATTCTGGTGCATGGTTTTGAAACCGCAGTCAGAAAAAAAATCACAACCATATCAACATGTTAATAACCCCCGGGGCTGTCGTTTTGGTCAAAAAATGAAAATTCTAAAAGTTCCGTTTTTTCTGCTTTAAACTCTAGGTACACATCCAAAATGTATTACTGAGTTGAAAGAAGTGGATTCTGGTGCATGGTTTTTAAACCGCAGTCAGAAAAAAAATCACAACCATATCAACATGTTAATAACCCCCGGGGCTGTCGTTTTGGTCAAAAAATTAAAATTCTAAAAGTTCCGTTTTTTCTGCTTTAAACTCTAGGTACTGTACACATCCAAAATGTATTACTGAGTTGAAAGAAGTAGATTCTGGTGCATGGTTTTGAAACCGCAGTCAGAAAAAAAATCACAACCATATCAACATGTTAATAACCCCCGGGGCTGTCGTTTTGGTCAAAAAATGAAAATTCTAAAAGTTCCGTTTTTTCTGCTTTAAACTCTAGGTACACATCCAAAATGTATTACTGAGTTGAAAGAAGTGGATTCTGGTGCATGGTTTGAAACCGCAGTCAGAAAAAAAATCACAACCATATCAACATGTTTATAACCCCCGGGGCTGTCGTTTTGGTCAAAAAATGAAAATTCTAAAAGTTCCGTTTTTTCTGCTTTAAACTCTAGGTACACATCCAAAATGTATTACTGAGTTGAAAGAAGTGGATTCTGGTGCATGGTTTTGAAACCGCAGTCAGAAAAAAAATCACAACCATATCAACATGTTTATAACCCCCGGGGCTGTCGTTTTGGTCAAAAAATGAAAATTCTAAAAGTTCCGTTTTTTCTGCTTTAAACTCTAGGTACACATCCAAAATGTATAACTGAGTTGAAAGAAGTGGATTCTGGTGCATGGTTTTGAAACCACAGTCAGAAAAAAAATCACAACCATATAAACATGTTTATAACCCCCGGGGCTGTCGTTTTGGTCAAAAAATGAAAATTCTAAAAGTTCAGTTTTTTCTGCTTTAAACTCTAGGTACACATCCAAAATGTATTACTGAGTTGAAAGGAGTGGATTCTGGTGCATGGTTTTGAAACCGCAGTCAGAAAAAAAATCACAACCATATCAACATGTTAATAACCCCCGGGGCTGTCGTTTTGGTCAAAAAATTAAAATTCTAAAAGTTCCATTTTTTCTGCTTTAAACTCTAGGTACACATCTAAAATGTATTACTGAGTTGAAAGAAGTGGATTCTGGTGCATGGTTTTGAAACCGCAGTCAGAAAAAAAATCACAACCATATCAACATGTTTATAACCCCCGGGGCTGTCGTTTTGGTCAAAAAATGAAAATTCTAAAAGTTCCGTTTTTTCTGCTTTAAACTCTAGGTACACATCCAAAATGTATTACTGAGTTTAAAGAAGTGGATTCTGGTGCATGGTTTTGAAACCGCAGTCAGAAAAAAAATCACAACCATATCAACATGTTTATAACCCCCGGGGCTGTCGTTTTGGTCAAAAAATGAAAATTCTAAAAGTTCCGTTTTTTCTGCTTTAAACTCTAGGTACACATCCAAAATGTATAACTGAGTTGAAAGAAGTGGATTCTGGTGCATGGTTTTGAAACCGCAGTCAGAAAAAAAATCACAACCATATCAACATGTTTATAACCCCCGGGGCTGTCGTTTTGGTCAAAAAAATTAAAATTCTAAAAGTTCCGTTTTTTCTGCTTTAAACTCTAGGTACACATCCAAAATGTATTACTGAGTTGAAAGAAGTGGATTCTGGTGCATGGTTTTGAAACCGCAGTCAGAAAAAAAATCACAACCATATCAACATGTTAATAACCCCCGGGGCTGTCGTTTTGGTCAAAAAATGAAAATTCTAAAAGTTCCGTTTTTTCTGCTTTAAACTCTAGGTACACATCCAAAATGTATTACTGAGTTGAAAGAAGTGGATTCTGGTGCATGGTTTTGAAACCGCAGTCAGAAAAAAAATCACAACCATATCAACATATTTATAACCCCCGGGGCTGTCGTTTTGGTCAAAAAATGAAAATTCTAAAAGTTCCGTTTTTTCTGCATTAAACTCTAGGTACACATCCAAAATGTATTACTGAGTTGAAAGAAGTGGATTCTGGTGCATGGTTTTGAAACCGCAGTCAGAAAAAAAATCACAACCATATCAACATGTTAATAACCCCCGGGGCTGTCGTTTTGGTCAAAAAATGAAAATTCTAAAAGTTCCGTTTTTTCTGCTTTAAACTCTAGGTACACATCCAAAATGTATTACTGAGTTGAAAGAAGTGGATTCTGGTGCATGGTTTTTAAACCGCAGTCAGAAAAAAAATCACAACCATATCAACATGTTAATAACCCCCGGGGCTGTCGTTTTGGTCAAAAAATGAAAATTCTAAAAGTTCTGTTTTTTCTGCTTTAAACTCTAGGTACACATCCAAAATGTATTACTGAGTTGAAAGAAGTGGATTCTGGTGCATGGTTTTGAAACTGCAGTCAGAAAAAAAATCACAACCATATCAACATGTTTATAACCCCCGGGGCTGTCGTTTTGGTCAAAAAATGAAAATTCTAAAAGTTCAGTTTTTTTCTGCTTTAAACTCTAGGTACACATCCAAAATGTATTACTGAGTTGAAAGAAGTGGATTCTGGTGCATGGTTTTGAAACCGCAGTCAGAAAAAAAATCACAACCATATCAACATGTTAAAAAACCCCGGGGCTGTCGTTTTGGTCAAAAAATGAAAAATCTAAAAGTTCAGTTTTTTCTGCTTTAAACTCTAGGTACACATCCAAAATGTATTACTGAGTTGAAAGAAGTGGATTCTGGTGCATGGTTTTGAAACCGCAGTCAGAAAAAAAATCACAACCATATCAACATGTTAATAACCCCCGGGGCTGTCGTTTTGGTCAAAAAATGAAAATTCTAAAAGTTCCGTTTTTTCTGCTTTAAACTCTAGGTACACATCCAAAATGTATAACTGAGTTGAAAGAAGTGGATTCTGGTGCATGGTTTTGAAACCGCAGTCAGAAAAAAAATCACAACCACATCAACATGTTAATAACCCCCGGGGCTGTCGTTTTGGTCAAAAAATGAAAATTCTAAAAGTTCCGTTTTTTCTGCTTTAAACTCTAGGTACACATCCAAAATGTATAACTGAGCTGAAAGAAGTGGATTTTGGTGCATGGTTTTGAAACCGCAGTCAGAAAAAAAATCACAACCATATCAACATGTTTATAACCCCCGGGGCTGTCGTTTTGGTCAAAAAATGAAAAATATAAAAGTTCAGTTTTTTCTGCTTTAAACTCTAGGTACACGTCCAAAATGTATTACTGAGTTGAAAGAAGTGGATTCTGGTGCATGGTTTTGAAACCGCAGTCAGAAAAAAAATCACAACCATATCAACATGTTTATAATCCCCGGGGCTGTCGTTTTGGTCAAAAAATGAAAAATCTAAAAGTTCAGTTTTTTCTGCTTTAAACTCTAGGTACACATCCAAAATGTATTACTGAGTTGAAAGAAGTGGATTCTGGTGCATGGTTTTGAAACCGCAGTCAGAAAAAAAATCACAACCATATCAACATGTTAATAACCCCCGGGGCTGTCGTTTTGGTCAAAAAATGAAAATTCTAAAAGTTCCGTTTTTTCTGCTTTAAACTCTAGGTACACATCCAAAATGTATAACTGAGTTGAAAGAAGTGGATTCTGGTGCATGGTTTTGAAACCGCAGTCAGAAAAAAAATCACAACCACATCAACATGTTAATAACCCCCGGGGCTGTCGTTTTGGTCAAAAAATGAAAATTCTAAAAGTTCCGTTTTTTCTGCTTTAAACTCTAGGTACACATCCAAAATGTATAACTGAGCTGAAAGAAGTGGATTTTGGTGCATGGTTTTGAAACCGCAGTCAGAAAAAAAATCACAACCATATCAACATGTTTATAACCCCCGGGGCTGTCGTTTTGGTCAAAAAATGAAAAATATAAAAGTTCAGTTTTTTCTGCTTTAAACTCTAGGTACACGTCCAAAATGTATTACTGAGTTGAAAGAAGTGGATTCTGGTGCATGGTTTTGAAACCGCAGTCAGAAAAAAAATCACAACCATATCAACATGTTTATAATCCCCGGGGCTGTCGTTTTGGTCAAAAAATGAAAATTCTAAAAGTTCCGTTTTTTCTGCTTTAAACTCTAGGTACACATCCAAAATGTATTACTGAGTTGAAAGAAGTGGATTCTGGTGCATGGTTTTGAAACCGCAGTCAGAAAAAAAATCACATCCACATCAACATGTTAATAACCCCCGGGGCTGTCGTTTTGGTCAAAAAATGAAAATTCTAAAAGTTCCGTTTTTTCTGCTTTAAACTCTAGGTACACATCCAAAATGTATAACTGAGTTGAAAGAAGTGGATTCTGGTGCATGGTTTTGAAACCGCAGTCAGAAAAAAAATCACAACCATATCAACATGTCGTTTTGGTCAAAAAATGAAAATTCTAAAAGTTCCGTTTTTTCTGCTTTAAACTCTAGGTACACATCCAAAATGTATAACTGAGTTGAAAGAAGTGGATTCTGGTGCATGGTTTTGAAACCGCAGTCAGAAAAAAAATCACAACCATATCAACATGTTTATAACCCCCGGGGCTGTCGTTTTGGTCAAAAAAATTAAAATTCTAAAAGTTCCGTTTTTTCTGCTTTAAACTCTAGGTACACATCCAAAATGTATTACTGAGTTGAAAGAAGTGGATTCTGGTGCATGGTTTTGAAACCGCAGTCAGAAAAAAAATCACAACCATATCAACATGTTAATAACCCCCGGGGCTGTCGTTTTGGTCAAAAAATGAAAATTCTAAAAGTTCCGTTTTTTCTGCTTTAAACTCTAGGTACACATCCAAAATGTATTACTGAGTTGAAAGAAGTGGATTCTGGTGCATGGTTTTGAAACCGCAGTCAGAAAAAAAATCACATCCATATCAACATGTTTATAACCCCCGAGGCTGTCGTTTTGGTCAAAAAAATGAAAATTCTAAAAGTTCAGTTTTTTCTGCTTTAAACTCTAGGTACACATCCAAAATGTATTACTGAGTTGAAAGAAGTGGATTCTGGTGCATGGTTTTGAAACCGCAGTCAGAAAAAAAATCACAACCATATCAACATGTTTATAACCCCCGGGGCTGTCGTTTTGGTCAAAAAATGAAAATTCTAAAAGTTCCGTTTTTTCTGCTTTAAACTCTAGGTACACATCCAAAATGTATTACTGAGTTGAAAGAAGTGGATTCTGGTGCATGGTTTTGAAACCGCAGTCAGAAAAAAAATCACAACCATATCAACATGTTAATAACCCCCGGGGCTGTTGTTTTGGTCAAAAATGAAAATTCTAAAAGTTCCGTTTTTTCTGCTTTAAACTCTAGGTACACATCCAAAATGTATAACTGAGTTGAAAGAAGTGGATTCTGGTGCATGGTTTTGAAACCGCAGTCAGAAAAAAAATCACAACCGTATCAACATGTTTATAACCCCCGGGGCTGTCGTTTTGGTCAAAAAATGAAAATTCTAAAAGTTCCGTTTTTTCTGCTTTAAACTCTAGGTACACATCCAAAATGTATTACTGAGTTGAAAGAAGTGGATTCTGGTGCATGGTTTTTAAACCGCAGTCATAAAAAAAATCACATCCATATCAACATGTTTATAACCCCCGGGGCTGTCGTTTTGGTCAAAAAATGAAAATTCTAAAAGTTCCGTTTTTTCTGCTTTAAACTCTAGGTACACATCCAAAATGTATTACTGAGTTGAAAGAAGTGGATTCTGGTGCATGGTTTTGAAACCGCAGTCATAAAAAAAATCACATCCATATCAACATGTTTATAACCCCCGGGGCTGTCGTTTTGGTCAAAAAATGAAAATTCTAAAAGTTCCGTTTTTTTCTGCTTTAAACTCTAGGTACACATCCAAAATGTATTACTGAGTTGAAAGAAGTGGATTCTGGTGCATGGTTTTGAAACCGCAGTCAGAAAAAAAATCACAACCATATCAACATGTTTATAACCCCCGGGGCTGTCGTTTTGGTCAAAAAATGAAAATTCTAAAAGTTCCGTTTTTTCTGCTTTAAACTCTAGGTACACATCCAAAATGTATAACTGAGTTGAAAGAAGTGGATTCTGGTGCATGGTTTTGAAACCGCAGTCAGAAAAAAATCACAACCATATCAACATGTTTATAACCCCCGGGGCTGTCGTTTTGGTCAAAAAATGAAAATTCTAAAAGTTCCGTTTTTTCTGCTTTAAACTCTAGGTACACATCCAAAATGTATTACTGAGTTGAAAGAAGTGGATTCTGGTGCATGGTTTTGAAACTGCAGTCAGAAAAAAAATCACAACCATATCAACATGTTTATAACCCCCGGGGCTGTCGTTTTGGTCAAAAAATGAAAATTCTAAAAGTTCAGTTTTTTTCTGCTTTAAACTCTAGGTACACATCCAAAATGTATTACTGAGTTGAAAGAAGTGGATTCTGGTGCATGGTTTTGAAACCGCAGTCAGAAAAAAAATCACAACCATATCAACATGTTAAAAAACCCCGGGGCTGTCGTTTTGGTCAAAAAATGAAAAATCTAAAAGTTCAGTTTTTTCTGCTTTAAACTCTAGGTACACATCCAAAATGTATTACTGAGTTGAAAGAAGTGGATTCTGGTGCATGGTTTTGAAACCGCAGTCAGAAAAAAAATCACAACCATATCAACATGTTAATAACCCCCGGGGCTGTCGTTTTGGTCAAAAAATGAAAATTCTAAAAGTTCCGTTTTTTCTGCTTTAAACTCTAGGTACACATCCAAAATGTATAACTGAGTTGAAAGAAGTGGATTCTGGTGCATGGTTTTGAAACCGCAGTCAGAAAAAAAATCACAACCACATCAACATGTTAATAACCCCCGGGGCTGTCGTTTTGGTCAAAAAATGAAAATTCTAAAAGTTCCGTTTTTTCTGCTTTAAACTCTAGGTACACATCCAAAATGTATAACTGAGCTGAAAGAAGTGGATTTTGGTGCATGGTTTTGAAACCGCAGTCAGAAAAAAAATCACAACCATATCAACATGTTTATAACCCCCGGGGCTGTCGTTTTGGTCAAAAAATTAAAAATATAAAAGTTCAGTTTTTTCTGCTTTAAACTCTAGGTACACGTCCAAAATGTATTACTGAGTTGAAAGAAGTGGATTCTGGTGCATGGTTTTGAAACCGCAGTCAGAAAAAAAATCACAACCATATCAACATGTTTATAATCCCCGGGGCTGTCGTTTTGGTCAAAAAATGAAAATTCTAAAAGTTCCGTTTTTTCTGCTTTAAACTCTAGGTACACATCCAAAATGTATTACTGAGTTGAAAGAAGTGGATTCTGGTGCATGGTTTTGAAACCGCAGTCAGAAAAAAAATCACATCCACATCAACATGTTAATAACCCCCGGGGCTGTCGTTTTGGTCAAAAAATGAAAATTCTAAAAGTTCCGTTTTTTCTGCTTTAAACTCTAGGTACACATCCAAAATGTATAACTGAGTTGAAAGAAGTGGATTCTGGTGCATGGTTTTGAAACCGCAGTCAGAAAAAAAATCACAACCATATCAACATGTCGTTTTGGTCAAAAAATGAAAATTCTAAAAGTTCCGTTTTTTCTGCTTTAAACTCTAGGTACACATCCAAAATGTATAACTGAGTTGAAAGAAGTGGATTCTGGTGCATGGTTTTGAAACCGCAGTCAGAAAAAAAATCACAACCATATCAACATGTTTATAACCCCCGGGGCTGTCGTTTTGGTCAAAAAAATTAAAATTCTAAAAGTTCCGTTTTTTCTGCTTTAAACTCTAGGTACACATCCAAAATGTATTACTGAGTTGAAAGAAGTGGATTCTGGTGCATGGTTTTGAAACCGCAGTCAGAAAAAAAATCACAACCATATCAACATGTTAATAACCCCCGGGGCTGTCGTTTTGGTCAAAAAATGAAAATTCTAAAAGTTCCGTTTTTTCTGCTTTAAACTCTAGGTACACATCCAAAATGTATTACTGAGTTGAAAGAAGTGGATTCTGGTGCATGGTTTTGAAACCGCAGTCAGAAAAAAAATCACAACCATATCAACATGTTAATAACCCCCGGGGCTGTCGTTTTGGTCAAAAAATGAAAATTCTAAAAGTTCCGTTTTTTTCTGCTTTAAACTCTAGGTACACATCCAAAATGTATTACTGAGTTGAAAGAAGTGGATTCTGGTGCATGGTTTTGAAACCGCAGTCAGAAAAAAAATCACATCCATATCAACATGTTTATAACCCCCGAGGCTGTCGTTTTGGTCAAAAAAATGAAAATTCTAAAAGTTCAGTTTTTTCTGCTTTAAACTCTAGGTACACATCCAAAATGTATTACTGAGTTGAAAGAAGTGGATTCTGGTGCATGGTTTTGAAACCGCAGTCAGAAAAAAAATCACAACCATATCAACATGTTTATAACCCCCGGGGCTGTCGTTTTGGTCAAAAAATGAAAATTCTAAAAGTTCCGTTTTTTCTGCTTTAAACTCTAGGTACACATCCAAAATGTATTACTGAGTTGAAAGAAGTGGATTCTGGTGCATGGTTTTGAAACCGCAGTCAGAAAAAAAATCACAACCATATCAACATGTTAATAACCCCCGGGGCTGTTGTTTTGGTCAAAAATGAAAATTCTAAAAGTTCCGTTTTTTCTGCTTTAAACTCTAGGTACACATCCAAAATGTATAACTGAGTTGAAAGAAGTGGATTCTGGTGCATGGTTTTGAAACCGCAGTCAGAAAAAAAATCACAACCATATCAACATGTTTATAACCCCCGGGGCTGTCGTTTTGGTCAAAAAATGAAAATTCTAAAAGTTCCGTTTTTTCTGCTTTAAACTCTAGGTACACATCCAAAATGTATTACTGAGTTGAAAGAAGTGGATTCTGGTGCATGGTTTTTAAACCGCAGTCATAAAAAAAATCACATCCATATCAACATGTTTATAACCCCCGGGGCTGTCGTTTTGGTCAAAAAATGAAAATTCTAAAAGTTCCGTTTTTTCTGCTTTAAACTCTAGGTACACATCCAAAATGTATTACTGAGTTGAAAGAAGTGGATTCTGGTGCATGGTTTTGAAACCGCAGTCATAAAAAAAATCACATCCATATCAACATGTTTATAACCCCCGGGGCTGTCGTTTTGGTCAAAAAATGAAAATTCTAAAAGTTCCGTTTTTTTCTGCTTTAAACTCTAGGTACACATCCAAAATGTATTACTGAGTTGAAAGAAGTGGATTCTGGTGCATGGTTTTGAAACCGCAGTCAGAAAAAAAATCACAACCATATCAACATGTTTATAACCCCCGGGGCTGTCGTTTTGGTCAAAAAATGAAAATTCTAAAAGTTCCGTTTTTTCTGCTTTAAACTCTAGGTACACATCCAAAATGTATAACTGAGTTGAAAGAAGTGGATTCTGGTGCATGGTTTTGAAACCGCAGTCAGAAAAAAATCACAACCATATCAACATGTTTATAACCCCCGGGGCTGTCGTTTTGGTCAAAAAATGAAAATTCTAAAAGTTCCGTTTTTTCTGCTTTAAACTCTAGGTACACATCCAAAATGTATTACTGAGTTGAAAGAAGTGGATTCTGGTGCATGGTTTTGAAACCGCAGTCAGAAAAAAAATCACAACCATATCAACATGTTTATAACCCCCGGGGCTGTCGTTTTGGTCAAAAAATGAAAATTCTAAAAGTTCCGTTTTCTCTGCTTTAAACTCTAGGTACACATCCAAAATGTATTACTGAGTTGAAAGAAGTGGATTCTGGTGCATGGTTTTGAAACCGCAGTCAGAAAAAAAATCACAACCATATCAACATGTTTATAACCCCCGGGGCTGTCGTTTTGGTCAAAAAATGAAAATTCTAAAAGTTCCGTTTTTTCTGCTTTAAACTCTACGTACACATCCAAAATGTATTACTGAGTTGAAAGAAGTGGATTCTGGTGCATGGTTTTGAAACTGCAGTCAGAAAAAAAAACACATCCATATCAACATGTTTAAAACCCCCGGGGCTGTCGTTTTGGTCAAAAAATGAAAATTCTAAAAGTTCAGTTTTTTCTGCTTTAAACTCTAGGTACACATCCAAAATGTATTACTGAGTTGAAAGAAGTGGATTCTGGTGCATGGTTTTGAAACCGCAGTCAGAAAAAAAAATCACATCCATATCAACATGTTTATAACCCCCGGGGCTGTCGTTTTGGTCAAAAAATGAAAATTCTAAAAGTTCCGTTTTTTCTGCTTTAAACTCTAGGTACACATCCAAAATGTATAACTGAGTTGAAAGAAGTGGTTTCTGGTGCATGGTTTTGAAACCGCAGTCATAAAAAAAATCACATCCATATCAACATGTTTATAACCCACGGGGCTGTCGTTTTGGTAAAAAAATGAAAATTCTAAAAGTTCCGTTTTTTCTGCTTTAAACTCTAGGTACACATCCAAAATGTATAACTGAGTTGAAAGAAGTGGATTCTGGTGCATGGTTTTGAAACCGCAGTCAGAAAAAAAATCACAACCATATCAACATGTTAATAACCCCCGGGGCTGTCGTTTTGGTCAAAAAATGAAAATTCTAAAAGTTCAGTTTTTTCTGCTTTAAACTCTAGGTACACATCCAAAATGTATTACTGAGTTGAAAGAAGTGGATTCTGGTGCATAGTTTTGAAACCGCAGTCAAAAAAAAAATCACAACCATATCAACATGTTTATAACCCCCGGGGCTGTCGTTTTGGTCAAAAAATGAAAATTCTAAAAGTTCCGTTTTTTCTGCTTTAAACTCTAGGTACACATCCAAAATGTATAACTGAGTTGAAAGAAGTGGATTCTGGTGCATGGTTTTGAAACCGCAGTCAGAAAAAAAATCACAACCATATCAACATGTTTATAACCCCCGGGGCTGTCGTTTTGGTCAAAAAATGAAAATTCTAAAAGTTCCGTTTTTTCTGCTTTAAACTCTAGGTACACATCCAAAATGTATTACTGAGTTGAAAGAAGTGGATTCTGGTGCATGGTTTTGAAACCGCAGTCATAAAAAAAATCACATCCATATCAACATGTTTATAACCCCCGGGGCTGTCGTTTTGGTCAAAAAATGAAAATTCTAAAAGTTCCGTTTTTTTCTGCTTTAAACTCTAGGTACACATCCAAAATGTATTACTGAGTTGAAAGAAGTGGATTCTGGTGCATAGTTTTGAAACCGCAGTCAAAAAAAAAATCACAACCATATCAACATGTTAATAACCCCCGGGGCTGTCGTTTTGGTCAAAAAATGAAAATTCTAAAAGATCCGTTTTTTCTGCTTTAAACTCTAGGTACACATCCAAAATGTATAACTGAGTTGAAAGAAGTGGATTCTGGTGCATGGTTTTGAAACCGCAGTCAGAAAAAAATCACAACCATATCAACATGTTTATAACCCCCGGGGCTGTCGTTTTGGTCAAAAAATGAAAATTCTAAAAGTTCCGTTTTTTCTGCTTTAAACTCTAGGTACACATCCAAAATGTATTACTGAGTTGAAAGAAGTGGATTCTGGTGCATGGTTTTGAAACCGCAGTCAGAAAAAAAATCACAACCATATCAACATGTTAATAACCCCCGGGGCTGTCGTTTTGGTCAAAAAATGAAAATTCTAAAAGTTCAGTTTTTTCTGCTTTAAACTCTAGGTACACATCCAAAATGTATTACTGAGTTGAAAGAAGTGGATTCTGGTGCATAGTTTTGAAACCGCAGTCAAAAAAAAAATCACAACCATATCAACATGTTAATAACCCCCGGGGCTGTCGTTTTGGTCAAAAAATGAAAATTCTAAAAGTTCAGTTTTTTCTGCTTTAAACTCTAGGTACACATCCAAAATGTATTACTGAGTTGAAAGAAGTGGATTCTGGTGCATAGTTTTGAAACCGCAGTCAGAAAAAAAATCACAACCATATCAACATGTTTATAACCCCCGGGGCTGTCGTTTTGGTCAAAAAATGAAAATTCTAAAAGTTCCGTTTTTTCTGCTTTAAACTCTAGGTACACATCCAAAATGTATAACTGAGTTGAAAGAAGTGGATTCTGGTGCATGGTTTTGAAACCGCAGTCATAAAAAAAATCACATCCATATCAACATGTTTATAACCCCCGGGGCTGTCGTTTTGGTCAAAAAAATGAAAATTCTAAAAGTTCTGTTTTTTCTGCTTTAATCTCTAGGTACACATCCAAAATGTATAACTGAGTTGAAAGAAGTGGATTCTGGTGCATGGTTTTGAAACCGCAGTCAGAAAAAAATCACAACCATATCAACATGTTAATAACCACCGGGGCTGTCGTTTTGGTCAAAAAATGAAAATTCTAAAAGTTCAGTTTTTTCTGCTTTAAACTCTAGGTACACATCCAAAATGTATTACTGAGTTGAAAGAAGTGGATTCTGGAGCATGGTTTTGAAACCGCAGTCATAAAAAAAATCACATCCATATCAACATGTTTATAACCCCCGGGGCTGTCGTTTTGGTCAAAAAATGAAAATTCTAAAAGTTCTGTTTTTTCTGCTTTAAACTCTAGGTACACATCCAAAATGTATAACTGAGTTGAAAGAAGTGGATTCTGGTGCATGGTTTTGAAACCGCAGTCAGAAAAAAAATCACAACCATATCAACATGTTTATAACCCCCGGGGCTGTCGTTTTGGTCAAAAAATGAAAATTCTAAAAGTTCAGTTTTTTCTGCTTTAAACTCTAGGTACACATCCAAAATGTATTACTGAGTTGAAAGAAGTGGATTCTGGTGCATGGTTTTGAAACCGCAGTCAGAAAAAAAATCACAACCATATCAACATGTTTATAACCCCCGGGGCTGTCGTTTTGGTCAAAAAATGAAAATTCTAAAAGTTCTGTTTTTTCTGCTTTAAACTCTAGGTACACATCCAAAATGTATAACTGAGTTGAAAGAAGTGGATTCTGGTGCATGGTTTTGAAACCGCAGTCAGAAAAAAAATCACAACCATATCAACATGTTTATAACCCCCGGAGCTGTCGTTTTGGTCAAAAAATGAAAATTCTAAAAGATCCGTTTTTTCTGCTTTAAACTCTAGGTACACATCCAAAATGTATTACTGAGTTGAAAGAAGTGGATTCTGGTGCATGGTTTTGAAACCGCAGTCAGAAAAAAAATCACAACCATATCAACATGTTTATAACCCCCGGGGCTGTCGTTTTGGTCAAAAAATGAAAATTCTAAAAGTTCAGTTTTTTCTGCTTTAAACTCTAGGTACACATCCAAAATGTATTACTGAGTTGAAAGAAGTGGATTCTGGTGCATGGTTTTGAAACCGCAGTCAGAAAAAAAATCACATCCACATCAACATGTTAATAACCCCCGGGGCTGTCGTTTTGGTCAAAAAATGAAAATTCTAAAAGTTCCATTTTTTCTGCTTTAAACTCTAGGTACACATCCAAAATGTATTACTGAGTTGAAAGAAGTGGATTCTGGTGCATGGTTTTGAAACCGCAGTCAGAAAAAAAATCACAACCATATCAACATGTCGTTTTGGTCAAAAAATGAAAATTCTAAAAGTTCAGTTTTTTCTGCTTTAAACTCTAGGTACACATCCAAAATGTATTACTGAGTTGAAAGAAGTGGATTCTGGTGCATGGTTTTGAAACCGCAGTCAGAAAAAAAATCACAACCATATCAACATGTTTATAACCCCCGGGGCTGTCGTTTTGGTCAAAAAATGAAAATTCTAAAAGTTCAGTTTTTTCTGCTTTAAACTCTAGGTACACATCCAAAATGTATTAAGGAGTTGAAAGAAGTGGATTCTGGTGCATGGTTTTGAAACCGCAGTCAGAAAAAAAATCACAACCATATCAACATGTTAATAACCCCCGGGGCTGTCGTTTTGGTCAAAAAATGAAAATTCTAAAAGTTCTGTTTTTTCTGCTTTAAACTCTAGGTACACATCCAAAATGTATTACTGAGTTGAAAGAAGTGGATTCTGGTGCATGGTTTTGAAACCGCAGTCAGAAAAAAAATCACATCCATATCAACATTTTTATAACCCCCGGGGCTGTCGTTTTGGTCAAAAAATGAAAATTCTAAAAGTTCCGTTTTTTCTGCTTTAAACTCTAGGTACACATCCAAAATGTATAACTGAGTTGAAAGAAGTGGATTCTGGTGCATGGTTTTGAAACCGCAGTCAGAAAAAAAATCACAACCATATCAACATATTTATAACCCCCGGGGCTTTCGTTTTGGTCAAAAAATGAAAATTCTAAAAGTTCCGTTTTTTCTGCTTTAAACTCTAGGTACACATTCAAAATGTATTACTGAGTTGAAAGAAGTGGATTCTGGTGCATGGTTTTGAAACCGCAGTCAGAAAAAAAATCACAACCATATCAACATGTTTATAACCCCCGGGGCTGTCGTTTTGGTCAAAAAATGAAAATTCTAAAAGTTCCGTTTTTTCTGCTTTAAACTCTAGGTACACATCCAAAATGTATAACTGAGTTGAAAGAAGTGGATTCTGGTGCATGGTTTTGAAACCACAGTCAGAAAAAAAATCACAACCATATCAACATGTTTATAATCCCCGGGGCTGTCGTTTTGGTCAAAAAATGAAAAATATAAAAGTTCCGTTTTTTCTGCTTTAAACTCTAGGTACACATCCAAAATGTATTACTGAGTTGAAAGGAGTGGATTCTGGTGCATGGTTTTGAAACCGCAGTCATTAAAAAAATCACAACCATATCAACATGTTAATAACCCCCGGGGCTGTCGTTTTGGTCAAAAAATTAAAATTCTAAAAGTTCCATTTTTTCTGCTTTAAACTCTAGGTACACATCTAAAATGTATTACTGAGTTGAAAGAAGTGGATTCTGGTGCATGGTTTTGAAACCGCAGTCAGAAAAAAAATCACAACCATATCAACATGTTTATAAGCCCCGGGGCTGTCGTTTTGGTCAAAAAATGAAAATTCTAAAAGTTCCGTTTTTTCTGCTTTAAACTCTAGGTACACATCCAAAATGTATTAAGGAGTTGAAAGAAGTGGATTCTGGTGCATGGTTTTGAAACCGCAGTCAGAAAAAAAAATCACATCCATATCAACATGTTTATAACCCCCGGGGCTGTCGTTTTGGTCAAAAAATGAAAATTCTAAAAGTTCCGTTTTTTCTGCTTTAAACTCTAGGTACACATCCAAAATGTATAACTGAGTTGAAAGAAGTGGATTCTGGTGCATGGTTTTGAAACCGCAGTCAGAAAAAAAATCACAACCATATCAACATATTTATAACCCCCGGGGCTGTCGTTTTGGTCAAAAAATGAAAATTCTAAAAGTTACGTTATTTCTGCTTTAAACTCTAGGTACACATCCAAAATGTATTACTAAGTTGAAAGAAGTGGATTCTGGTGCATGGTTTTGAAACCGCAGTCAGAAAAAAAATCACAACCATATCAACATATTTATAACCCCGGGGCTGTCGTTTTGGTCAAAAAATGAAAATTCTAAAAGTTCCGTTTTTTCTGCTTTAAACTCTAGGTACACATCCAAAATGTATTACTGAGTTGAAAGAAGTGGATTCTGGTGCATGGTTTTGAAACCGCAGTCAGAAAAAAAATCACAACCATATCAACATATTTATAACCCCCGGGGCTGTCGTTTTGGTCAAAAAATGAAAATTCTAAAAGTTCCGTTTTTTCTGCTTTAAACTCTAGGTACACATCCAAAATGTATTACTGAGTTGAAAGAAGTGGATTCTGGTGCATGGTTTTGAAACCGCAGTCAGAAAAAAAATCACAACCATATCAACATGTTAATAACCCCCGGGGCTGTCGTTTTGGTCAAAAAATGAAAATTCTAAAAGTTCCGTTTTTTCTGCTTTAAACTCTAGGTACACATCCAAAATGTATTACTGAGTTGAAAGAAGTGGATTCTGGTGCATGGTTTTTAAACCGCAGTCAGAAAAAAAATCACAACCATATCAACATGTTAATAACCCCCGGGGCTGTCGTTTTGGTAAAAAAATGAAAATTCTAAAAGTTCCGTTTTTTCTGCTTTAAACTCTAGGTACACATCCAAAATGTATAACTGAGTTGAAAGAAGTGGATTCTGGTGCATGGTTTTGAAACCGCAGTCAGAAAAAAAATCACAACCATATCAACATGTTTATAACCCCCGGGGCTGTCGTTTTGGTCAAAAAATGAAAATTCTAAAAGTTCCGTTTTTTCTGCTTTAAACTCTAGGTACTGTACACATCCAAAATGTATTACTGAGTTGAAAGAAGTGGATTCTGGTGCATGGTTTTGAAACCGCAGTCAGAAAAAAAATCACAACCATATCAACATGTTAATAACCCCCGGGGCTGTCGTTTTGGTCAAAAAATGAAAATTCTAAAAGTTCCGTTTTTTCTGCTTTAAACTCTAGGTACACATCCAAAATGTATTACTGAGTTGAAAGAAGTGGATTCTGGTGCATGGTTTTGAAACCGCAGTCAGAAAAAAAATCACAACCATATCAACATGTTAATAACCCCCGGGGCTGTCGTTTTGGTCAAAAAATGAAAATTCTAAAAGTTCCGTTTTTTCTGCTTTAAACTCTAGGTACACATCCAAAATGTATTACTGAGTTGAAAGAAGTGGATTCTGGTGCATGGTTTGAAACCGCAGTCAGAAAAAAAATCACAACCATATCAACATGTTTATAACCCCCGGGGCTGTCGTTTTGGTCAAAAAATGAAAATTCTAAAAGTTCCGTTTTTTCTGCTTTAAACTCTAGGTACACATCCAAAATGTATTACTGAGTTGAAAGAAGTGGATTCTGGTGCATGGTTTTGAAACCGCAGTCAGAAAAAAAATCACAACCATATCAACATGTTTATAACCCCCGGGGCTGTCGTTTTGGTCAAAAAATGAAAATTCTAAAAGTTCCGTTTTTTCTGCTTTAAACTCTAGGTACACATCCAAAATGTATAACTGAGTTGAAAGAAGTGGATTCTGGTGCATGGTTTTGAAACCACAGTCAGAAAAAAAATCACAACCATATCAACATGTTTATATCCCCCGGGGCTGTCGTTTTGGTCAAAAAAATGAAAATTCTAAAAGTTCAGTTTTTTCTGCTTTAAACTCTAGGTACACATCCAAAATGTATTACTGAGTTGAAAGGAGTGGATTCTGGTGCATGGTTTTGAAACCGCAGTCAGAAAAAAAATCACAACCATATCAACATGTTAATAACCCCCGGGGCTGTCGTTTTGGTCAAAAAATTAAAATTCTAAAAGTTCCATTTTTTCTGCTTTAAACTCTAGGTACACATCTAAAATGTATTACTGAGTTGAAAGAAGTGGATTCTGGTGCATGGTTTTGAAACCGCAGTCAGAAAAAAAATCACAACCATATCAACATGTTTATAAGCCCCGGGGCTGTCGTTTTGGTCAAAAAATGAAAATTCTAAAAGTTCCGTTTTTTCTGCTTTAAACTCTAGGTACACATCCAAAATGTATTACTGAGTTGAAAGAAGTGGATTCTGGTGCATGGTTTTGAAACCGCAGTCAGAAAAAAAATCACAACCATATCAACATATTTATAACCCCCGGGGCTGTCGTTTTGGTCAAAAAATGAAAATTCTAAAAGTTCCGTTTTTTCTGCTTTAAACTCTAGGTACACATCCAAAATGTATTACTGAGTTGAAAGAAGTGGATTCTGGTGCATGGTTTTGAAACCGCAGTCAGAAAAAAAATCACAACCATATCAACATGTTAATAACCCCCGGGGCTGTCGTTTTGGTAAAAAAATGAAAATTCTAAAAGTTCCGTTTTTTCTGCTTTAAACTCTAGGTACACATCCAAAATGTATAACTGAGTTGAAAGAAGTGGATTCTGGTGCATGGTTTTGAAACCGCAGTCAGAAAAAAAATCACAACCATATCAACATGTTTATAACCCCCGGGGCTGTCGTTTTGGTCAAAAAATGAAAATTCTAAAAGTTCCGTTTTTTCTGCTTTAAACTCTAGGTACTGTACACATCCAAAATGTATTACTGAGTTGAAAGAAGTAGATTCTGGTGCATGGTTTTGAAACCGCAGTCAGAAAAAAAATCACAACCATATCAACATGTTAATAACCCCCGGGGCTGTCGTTTTGGTCAAAAAATGAAAATTCTAAAAGTTCCGTTTTTTCTGCTTTAAACTCTAGGTACACATCCAAAATGTATTACTGAGTTGAAAGAAGTGGATTCTGGTGCATGGTTTTGAAACCGCAGTCAGAAAAAAAATCACAACCATATCAACATGTTTATAACCCCCGGGGCTGTCGTTTTGGTCAAAAAATGAAAATTCTAAAAGTTCAGTTTTTTCTGCTTTAAACTCTAGGTACACATCCAAAATGTATAACTGAGTTGAAAGAAGTGGATTCTGGTGCATGGTTTTGAAACCACAGTCAGAAAAAAAATCACAACCATATAAACATGTTTATAACCCCCGGGGCTGTCGTTTTGGTCAAAAAATTAAAATTCTAAAAGTTCAGTTTTTTCTGCTTTAAACTCTAGGTACACATCCAAAATGTATTACTGAGTTGAAAGGAGTGGATTCTGGTGCATGGTTTTGAAACCGCAGTCAGAAAAAAAATCACAACCATATCAACATGTTAATAACCCCCGGGGCTGTCGTTTTGGTCAAAAAATTAAAATTCTAAAAGTTCCATTTTTTCTGCTTTAAACTCTAGGTACACATCTAAAATGTATTACTGAGTTGAAAGGAGTGGATTCTGGTGCATGGTTTTGAAACCGCAGTCAGAAAAAAAATCACAACCATATCAACATGTTAATAACCCCCGGGGCTGTCGTTTTGGTCAAAAAATGAAAATTCTAAAAGTTCCGTTTTTTCTGCTTTAAACTCTAGGTACACATCCAAAATGTATTACTGAGTTGAAAGAAGTGGATTCTGGTGCATGGTTTTTAAACCGCAGTCAGAAAAAAAATCACAACCATATCAACATGTTAATAACCCCCGGGGCTGTCGTTTTGGTCAAAAAATGAAAATTCTAAAAGTTCCGTTTTTTCTGCTTTAAACTCTAGGTACACATCCAAAATGTATAACTGAGTTGAAAGAAGTGGATTCTGGTGCATGGTTTTGAAACCGCAGTCAGAAAAAAAATCACAACCATATCAACATGTTTATAACCCCCGGGGCTGTCGTTTTGGTCAAAAAATTAAAATTCTAAAAGTTCCGTTTTTTCTGCTTTAAACTCTAGGTACTGTACACATCCAAAATGTATTACTGAGTTGAAAGAAGTAGATTCTGGTGCATGGTTTTGAAACCGCAGTCAGAAAAAAAATCACAACCATATCAACATGTTAATAACCCCCGGGGCTGTCGTTTTGGTCAAAAAATGAAAATTCTAAAAGTTCCGTTTTTTCTGCTTTAAACTCTAGGTACACATCCAAAATGTATTACTGAGTTGAAAGAAGTGGATTCTGGTGCATGGTTTGAAACCGCAGTCAGAAAAAAAATCACAACCATATCAACATGTTTATAACCCCCGGGGCTGTCGTTTTGGTCAAAAAATGAAAATTCTAAAAGTTCCGTTTTTTCTGCTTTAAACTCTAGGTACACATCCAAAATGTATTACTGAGTTGAAAGAAGTGGATTCTGGTGCATGGTTTTGAAACCGCAGTCAGAAAAAAAATCACAACCATATCAACATGTTTATAACCCCCGGGGCTGTCGTTTTGGTCAAAAAATGAAAATTCTAAAAGTTCAGTTTTTTCTGCTTTAAACTCTAGGTACACATCCAAAATGTATAACTGAGTTGAAAGAAGTGGATTCTGGTGCATGGTTTTGAAACCACAGTCAGAAAAAAAATCACAACCATATAAACATGTTTATAACCCCCGGGGCTGTCGTTTTGGTCAAAAAATGAAAATTCTAAAAGTTCAGTTTTTTCTGCTTTAAACTCTAGGTACACATCTAAAATGTATTACTGAGTTGAAAGAAGTGGATTCTGGTGCATGGTTTTGAAACCGCAGTCAGAAAAAAAATCACAACCATATCAACATGTTTATAACCCCCGGGGCTGTCGTTTTGGTCAAAAAATGAAAATTCTAAAAGTTCCGTTTTTTCTGCTTTAAACTCTAGGTACACATCCAAAATGTATTACTGAGTTTAAAGAAGTGGATTCTGGTGCATGGTTTTGAAACCGCAGTCAGAAAAAAAATCACAACCATATCAACATGTTTATAACCCCCGGGGCTGTCGTTTTGGTCAAAAAATGAAAATTCTAAAAGTTCCGTTTTTTCTGCTTTAAACTCTAGGTACACATCCAAAATGTATAACTGAGTTGAAAGAAGTGGATTCTGGTGCATGGTTTTGAAACCGCAGTCAGAAAAAAAATCACAACCATATCAACATGTTTATAACCCCCGGGGCTGTCGTTTTGGTCAAAAAAATTAAAATTCTAAAAGTTCCGTTTTTTCTGCTTTAAACTCTAGGTACACATCCAAAATGTATTACTGAGTTGAAAGAAGTGGATTCTGGTGCATGGTTTTGAAACCGCAGTCAGAAAAAAAATCACAACCATATCAACATGTTAATAACCCCCGGGGCTGTCGTTTTGGTCAAAAAATGAAAATTCTAAAAGTTCCGTTTTTTCTGCTTTAAACTCTAGGTACACATCCAAAATGTATTACTGAGTTGAAAGAAGTGGATTCTGGTGCATGGTTTTGAAACCGCAGTCAGAAAAAAAATCACAACCATATCAACATATTTATAACCCCCGGGGCTGTCGTTTTGGTCAAAAAATGAAAATTCTAAAAGTTCCGTTTTTTCTGCATTAAACTCTAGGTACACATCCAAAATGTATTACTGAGTTGAAAGAAGTGGATTCTGGTGCATGGTTTTGAAACCGCAGTCAGAAAAAAAATCACAACCATATCAACATGTTAATAACCCCCGGGGCTGTCGTTTTGGTCAAAAAATGAAAATTCTAAAAGTTCCGTTTTTTCTGCTTTAAACTCTAGGTACACATCCAAAATGTATTACTGAGTTGAAAGAAGTGGATTCTGGTGCATGGTTTTTAAACCGCAGTCAGAAAAAAAATCACAACCATATCAACATGTTAATAACCCCCGGGGCTGTCGTTTTGGTCAAAAAATGAAAATTCTAAAAGTTCTGTTTTTTCTGCTTTAAACTCTAGGTACACATCCAAAATGTATTACTGAGTTGAAAGAAGTGGATTCTGGTGCATGGTTTTGAAACTGCAGTCAGAAAAAAAATCACAACCATATCAACATGTTTATAACCCCCGGGGCTGTCGTTTTGGTCAAAAAATGAAAATTCTAAAAGTTCAGTTTTTTTCTGCTTTAAACTCTAGGTACACATCCAAAATGTATTACTGAGTTGAAAGAAGTGGATTCTGGTGCATGGTTTTGAAACCGCAGTCAGAAAAAAAATCACAACCATATCAACATGTTAAAAAACCCCGGGGCTGTCGTTTTGGTCAAAAAATGAAAAATCTAAAAGTTCAGTTTTTTCTGCTTTAAACTCTAGGTACACATCCAAAATGTATTACTGAGTTGAAAGAAGTGGATTCTGGTGCATGGTTTTGAAACCGCAGTCAGAAAAAAAATCACAACCATATCAACATGTTAATAACCCCCGGGGCTGTCGTTTTGGTCAAAAAATGAAAATTCTAAAAGTTCCGTTTTTTCTGCTTTAAACTCTAGGTACACATCCAAAATGTATAACTGAGTTGAAAGAAGTGGATTCTGGTGCATGGTTTTGAAACCGCAGTCAGAAAAAAAATCACAACCACATCAACATGTTAATAACCCCCGGGGCTGTCGTTTTGGTCAAAAAATGAAAATTCTAAAAGTTCCGTTTTTTCTGCTTTAAACTCTAGGTACACATCCAAAATGTATAACTGAGCTGAAAGAAGTGGATTTTGGTGCATGGTTTTGAAACCGCAGTCAGAAAAAAAATCACAACCATATCAACATGTTTATAACCCCCGGGGCTGTCGTTTTGGTCAAAAAATGAAAAATATAAAAGTTCAGTTTTTTCTGCTTTAAACTCTAGGTACACGTCCAAAATGTATTACTGAGTTGAAAGAAGTGGATTCTGGTGCATGGTTTTGAAACCGCAGTCAGAAAAAAAATCACAACCATATCAACATGTTTATAATCCCCGGGGCTGTCGTTTTGGTCAAAAAATGAAAATTCTAAAAGTTCCGTTTTTTCTGCTTTAAACTCTAGGTACACATCCAAAATGTATTACTGAGTTGAAAGAAGTGGATTCTGGTGCATGGTTTTGAAACCGCAGTCAGAAAAAAAATCACATCCACATCAACATGTTAATAACCCCCGGGGCTGTCGTTTTGGTCAAAAAATGAAAATTCTAAAAGTTCCGTTTTTTCTGCTTTAAACTCTAGGTACACATCCAAAATGTATAACTGAGTTGAAAGAAGTGGATTCTGGTGCATGGTTTTGAAACCGCAGTCAGAAAAAAAATCACAACCATATCAACATGTCGTTTTGGTCAAAAAATGAAAATTCTAAAAGTTCCGTTTTTTCTGCTTTAAACTCTAGGTACACATCCAAAATGTATAACTGAGTTGAAAGAAGTGGATTCTGGTGCATGGTTTTGAAACCGCAGTCAGAAAAAAAATCACAACCATATCAACATGTTTATAACCCCCGGGGCTGTCGTTTTGGTCAAAAAAATTAAAATTCTAAAAGTTCCGTTTTTTCTGCTTTAAACTCTAGGTACACATCCAAAATGTATTACTGAGTTGAAAGAAGTGGATTCTGGTGCATGGTTTTGAAACCGCAGTCAGAAAAAAAATCACAACCATATCAACATGTTAATAACCCCCGGGGCTGTCGTTTTGGTCAAAAAATGAAAATTCTAAAAGTTCCGTTTTTTCTGCTTTAAACTCTAGGTACACATCCAAAATGTATTACTGAGTTGAAAGAAGTGGATTCTGGTGCATGGTTTTGAAACCGCAGTCAGAAAAAAAATCACAACCATATCAACATGTTAATAACCCCCGGGGCTGTCGTTTTGGTCAAAAAATGAAAATTCTAAAAGTTCCGTTTTTTTCTGCTTTAAACTCTAGGTACACATCCAAAATGTATTACTAAGTTGAAAGAAGTGGATTCTGGTGCATGGTTTTGAAACCGCAGTCAGAAAAAAAATCACATCCATATCAACATGTTTATAACCCCCGAGGCTGTCGTTTTGGTCAAAAAAATGAAAATTCTAAAAGTTCAGTTTTTTCTGCTTTAAACTCTAGGTACACATCCAAAATGTATTACTGAGTTGAAAGAAGTGGATTCTGGTGCATGGTTTTGAAACCGCAGTCAGAAAAAAAATCACAACCATATCAACATGTTTATAACCCCCGGGGCTGTCGTTTTGGTCAAAAAATGAAAATTCTAAAAGTTCCGTTTTTTCTGCTTTAAACTCTAGGTACACATCCAAAATGTATTACTGAGTTGAAAGAAGTGGATTCTGGTGCATGGTTTTGAAACCGCAGTCAGAAAAAAAATCACAACCATATCAACATGTTAATAACCCCCGGGGCTGTTGTTTTGGTCAAAAATGAAAATTCTAAAAGTTCCGTTATTTCTGCTTTAAACTCTAGGTACACATCCAAAATGTATAACTGAGTTGAAAGAAGTGGATTCTGGTGCATGGTTTTGAAACCGCAGTCAGAAAAAAAATCACAACCATATCAACATGTTTATAACCCCCGGGGCTGTCGTTTTGGTCAAAAAATGAAAATTCTAAAAGTTCCGTTTTTTCTGCTTTAAACTCTAGGTACACATCCAAAATGTATTACTGAGTTGAAAGAAGTGGATTCTGGTGCATGGTTTTTAAACCGCAGTCATAAAAAAAATCACATCCATATCAACATGTTTATAACCCCCGGGGCTGTCGTTTTGGTCAAAAAATGAAAATTCTAAAAGTTCCGTTTTTTCTGCTTTAAACTCTAGGTACACATCCAAAATGTATTACTGAGTTGAAAGAAGTGGATTCTGGTGCATGGTTTTGAAACCGCAGTCATAAAAAAAATCACATCCATATCAACATGTTTATAACCCCCGGGGCTGTCGTTTTGGTCAAAAAATGAAAATTCTAAAAGTTCCGTTTTTTTCTGCTTTAAACTCTAGGTACACATCCAAAATGTATTACTGAGTTGAAAGAAGTGGATTCTGGTGCATGGTTTTGAAACCGCAGTCAGAAAAAAAATCACAACCATATCAACATGTTTATAACCCCCGGGGCTGTCGTTTTGGTCAAAAAATGAAAATTCTAAAAGTTCCGTTTTTTCTGCTTTAAACTCTAGGTACACATCCAAAATGTATAACTGAGTTGAAAGAAGTGGATTCTGGTGCATGGTTTTGAAACCGCAGTCAGAAAAAAATCACAACCATATCAACATGTTTATAACCCCCGGGGCTGTCGTTTTGGTCAAAAAATGAAAATTCTAAAAGTTCCGTTTTTTCTGCTTTAAACTCTAGGTACACATCCAAAATGTATTACTGAGTTGAAAGAAGTGGATTCTGGTGCATGGTTTTGAAACCGCAGTCAGAAAAAAAATCACAACCATATCAACATGTTTATAACCCCCGGGGCTGTCGTTTTGGTCAAAAAATGAAAATTCTAAAAGTTCCGTTTTCTCTGCTTTAAACTCTAGGTACACATCCAAAATGTATTACTGAGTTGAAAGAAGTGGATTCTGGTGCATGGTTTTGAAACCGCAGTCAGAAAAAAAATCACAACCATATCAACATGTTTATAACCCCCGGGGCTGTCGTTTTGGTCAAAAAATGAAAATTCTAAAAGTTCCGTTTTTTCTGCTTTAAACTCTACGTACACATCCAAAATGTATTACTGAGTTGAAAGAAGTGGATTCTGGTGCATGGTTTTGAAACTGCAGTCAGAAAAAAAATCACATCCATATCAACATGTTTAAAACCCCCGGGGCTGTCGTTTTGGTCAAAAAATGAAAATTCTAAAAGTTCAGTTTTTTCTGCTTTAAACTCTAGGTACACATCCAAAATGTATTACTGAGTTGAAAGAAGTGGATTCTGGTGCATGGTTTTGAAACCGCAGTCAGAAAAAAAAATCACATCCATATCAACATGTTTATAACCCCCGGGGCTGTCGTTTTGGTCAAAAAATGAAAATTCTAAAAGTTCCGTTTTTTCTGCTTTAAACTCTAGGTACACATCCAAAATGTATAACTGAGTTGAAAGAAGTGGTTTCTGGTGCATGGTTTTGAAACCGCAGTCATAAAAAAAATCACATCCATATCAACATGTTTATAACCCACGGGGCTGTCGTTTTGGTAAAAAAATGAAAATTCTAAAAGTTCCGTTTTTTCTGCTTTAAACTCTAGGTACACATCCAAAATGTATAACTGAGTTGAAAGAAGTGGATTCTGGTGCATGGTTTTGAAACCGCAGTCAGAAAAAAAATCACAACCATATCAACATGTTAATAACCCCCGGGGCTGTCGTTTTGGTCAAAAAATGAAAATTCTAAAAGTTCAGTTTTTTCTGCTTTAAACTCTAGGTACACATCCAAAATGTATTACTGAGTTGAAAGAAGTGGATTCTGGTGCATAGTTTTGAAACCGCAGTCAAAAAAAAAATCACAACCATATCAACATGTTTATAACCCCCGGGGCTGTCGTTTTGGTCAAAAAATGAAAATTCTAAAAGTTCCGTTTTTTCTGCTTTAAACTCTAGGTACACATCCAAAATGTATAACTGAGTTGAAAGAAGTGGATTCTGGTGCATGGTTTTGAAACCGCAGTCAGAAAAAAAATCACAACCATATCAACATGTTTATAACCCCCGGGGCTGTCGTTTTGGTCAAAAAATGAAAATTCTAAAAGTTCCGTTTTTTCTGCTTTAAACTCTAGGTACACATCCAAAATGTATTACTGAGTTGAAAGAAGTGGATTCTGGTGCATGGTTTTGAAACCGCAGTCATAAAAAAAATCACATCCATATCAACATGTTTATAACCCCCGGGGCTGTCGTTTTGGTCAAAAAATGAAAATTCTAAAAGTTCCGTTTTTTTCTGCTTTAAACTCTAGGTACACATCCAAAATGTATTACTGAGTTGAAAGAAGTGGATTCTGGTGCATAGTTTTGAAACCGCAGTCAAAAAAAAAATCACAACCATATCAACATGTTAATAACCCCCGGGGCTGTCGTTTTGGTCAAAAAATGAAAATTCTAAAAGATCCGTTTTTTCTGCTTTAAACTCTAGGTACACATCCAAAATGTATAACTGAGTTGAAAGAAGTGGATTCTGGTGCATGGTTTTGAAACCGCAGTCAGAAAAAAATCACAACCATATCAACATGTTTATAACCCCCGGGGCTGTCGTTTTGGTCAAAAAATGAAAATTCTAAAAGTTCCGTTTTTTCTGCTTTAAACTCTAGGTACACATCCAAAATGTATTACTGAGTTGAAAGAAGTGGATTCTGGTGCATGGTTTTGAAACCGCAGTCAGAAAAAAAATCACAACCATATCAACATGTTAATAACCCCCGGGGCTGTCGTTTTGGTCAAAAAATGAAAATTCTAAAAGTTCAGTTTTTTCTGCTTTAAACTCTAGGTACACATCCAAAATGTATTACTGAGTTGAAAGAAGTGGATTCTGGTGCATAGTTTTGAAACCGCAGTCAAAAAAAAAATCACAACCATATCAACATGTTAATAACCCCCGGGGCTGTCGTTTTGGTCAAAAAATGAAAATTCTAAAAGTTCCGTTTTTTCTGCTTTAAACTCTAGGTACACATCCAAAATGTATAACTGAGTTGAAAGAAGTGGATTCTGGTGCATGGTTTTGAAACCGCAGTCAGAAAAAAAATCACAACCATATCAACATGTTAATAACCCCCGGGGCTGTCGTTTTGGTCAAAAAATGAAAATTCTAAAAGTTCAGTTTTTTCTGCTTTAAACTCTAGGTACACATCCAAAATGTATTACTGAGTTGAAAGAAGTGGATTCTGGTGCATAGTTTTGAAACCGCAGTCAAAAAAAAAATCACAACCATATCAACATGTTTATAACCCCCGGGGCTGTCGTTTTGGTCAAAAAATGAAAATTCTAAAAGTTCCGTTTTTTCTGCTTTAAACTCTAGGTACACATCCAAAATGTATAACTGAGTTGAAAGAAGTGGATTCTGGTGCATGGTTTTGAAACCGCAGTCAGAAAAAAAATCACAACCATATCAACATGTTTATAACCCCCGGGGCTGTCGTTTTGGTCAAAAAATGAAAATTCTAAAAGTTCCGTTTTTTCTGCTTTAAACTCTAGGTACACATCCAAAATGTATTACTGAGTTGAAAGAAGTGGATTCTGGTGCATGGTTTTGAAACCGCAGTCATAAAAAAAATCACATCCATATCAACATGTTTATAACCCCCGGGGCTGTCGTTTTGGTCAAAAAATGAAAATTCTAAAAGTTCCGTTTTTTTCTGCTTTAAACTCTAGGTACACATCCAAAATGTATTACTGAGTTGAAAGAAGTGGATTCTGGTGCATAGTTTTGAAACCGCAGTCAAAAAAAAAATCACAACCATATCAACATGTTAATAACCCCCGGGGCTGTCGTTTTGGTCAAAAAATGAAAATTCTAAAAGATCCGTTTTTTCTGCTTTAAACTCTAGGTACACATCCAAAATGTATAACTGAGTTGAAAGAAGTGGATTCTGGTGCATGGTTTTGAAACCGCAGTCAGAAAAAAATCACAACCATATCAACATGTTTATAACCCCCGGGGCTGTCGTTTTGGTCAAAAAATGAAAATTCTAAAAGTTCCGTTTTTTCTGCTTTAAACTCTAGGTACACATCCAAAATGTATTACTGAGTTGAAAGAAGTGGATTCTGGTGCATGGTTTTGAAACCGCAGTCAGAAAAAAAATCACAACCATATCAACATGTTAATAACCCCCGGGGCTGTCGTTTTGGTCAAAAAATGAAAATTCTAAAAGTTCAGTTTTTTCTGCTTTAAACTCTAGGTACACATCCAAAATGTATTACTGAGTTGAAAGAAGTGGATTCTGGTGCATAGTTTTGAAACCGCAGTCAAAAAAAAAATCACAACCATATCAACATGTTAATAACCCCCGGGGCTGTCGTTTTGGTCAAAAAATGAAAATTCTAAAAGTTCAGTTTTTTCTGCTTTAAACTCTAGGTACACATCCAAAATGTATTACTGAGTTGAAAGAAGTGGATTCTGGTGCATAGTTTTGAAACCGCAGTCAGAAAAAAAATCACAACCATATCAACATGTTTATAACCCCCGGGGCTGTCGTTTTGGTCAAAAAATGAAAATTCTAAAAGTTCCGTTTTTTCTGCTTTAAACTCTAGGTACACATCCAAAATGTATAACTGAGTTGAAAGAAGTGGATTCTGGTGCATGGTTTTGAAACCGCAGTCATAAAAAAAATCACATCCATATCAACATGTTTATAACCCCCGGGGCTGTCGTTTTGGTCAAAAAAATGAAAATTCTAAAAGTTCTGTTTTTTCTGCTTTAATCTCTAGGTACACATCCAAAATGTATAACTGAGTTGAAAGAAGTGGATTCTGGTGCATGGTTTTGAAACCGCAGTCAGAAAAAAATCACAACCATATCAACATGTTAATAACCACCGGGGCTGTCGTTTTGGTCAAAAAATGAAAATTCTAAAAGTTCAGTTTTTTCTGCTTTAAACTCTAGGTACACATCCAAAATGTATTACTGAGTTGAAAGAAGTGGATTCTGGAGCATGGTTTTGAAACCGCAGTCATAAAAAAAATCACATCCATATCAACATGTTTATAACCCCCGGGGCTGTCGTTTTGGTCAAAAAATGAAAATTCTAAAAGTTCTGTTTTTTCTGCTTTAAACTCTAGGTACACATCCAAAATGTATAACTGAGTTGAAAGAAGTGGATTCTGGTGCATGGTTTTGAAACCGCAGTCATAAAAAAAATCACATCCATATCAACATGTTTATAACCCCCGGGGCTGTCGTTTTGGTCAAAAAATGAAAATTCTAAAAGTTCCGTTTTTTCTGCTTTAAACTCTAGGTACACATCCAAAATGTATAACTGAGTTGAAAGAAGTGGATTCTGGTGCATGGTTTTGAAACCGCAGTCAGAAAAAAAATCACAACCATATCAACATGTTTATAACCCCCGGGGCTGTCGTTTTGGTCAAAAAATGAAAATTCTAAAAGTTCCGTTTTTTCTGCTTTAAACTCTAGGTACACATCCAAAATGTATTACTGAGTTGAAAGAAGTGGATTCTGGTGCATGGTTTTGAAACCGCAGTCATAAAAAAAATCACATCCATATCAACATGTTTATAACCCCCGGGGCTGTCGTTTTGGTCAAAAAATGAAAATTCTAAAAGTTCCGTTTTTTTCTGCTTTAAACTCTAGGTACACATCCAAAATGTATTACTGAGTTGAAAGAAGTGGATTCTGGTGCATAGTTTTGAAACCGCAGTCAAAAAAAAAAATCACAACCATATCAACATGTTAATAACCCCCGGGGCTGTCGTTTTGGTCAAAAAATGAAAATTCTAAAAGATCCGTTTTTTCTGCTTTAAACTCTAGGTACACATCCAAAATGTATAACTGAGTTGAAAGAAGTGGATTCTGGTGCATGGTTTTGAAACCGCAGTCAGAAAAAAATCACAACCATATCAACATGTTTATAACCCCCGGGGCTGTCGTTTTGGTCAAAAAATGAAAATTCTAAAAGTTCCGTTTTTTCTGCTTTAAACTCTAGGTACACATCCAAAATGTATTACTGAGTTGAAAGAAGTGGATTCTGGTGCATGGTTTTGAAACCGCAGTCAGAAAAAAAATCACAACCATATCAACATGTTAATAACCCCCGGGGCTGTCGTTTTGGTCAAAAAATGAAAATTCTAAAAGTTCAGTTTTTTCTGCTTTAAACTCTAGGTACACATCCAAAATGTATTACTGAGTTGAAAGAAGTGGATTCTGGTGCATAGTTTTGAAACCGCAGTCAAAAAAAAAATCACAACCATATCAACATGTTAATAACCCCCGGGGCTGTCGTTTTGGTCAAAAAATGAAAATTCTAAAAGTTCAGTTTTTTCTGCTTTAAACTCTAGGTACACATCCAAAATGTATTACTGAGTTGAAAGAAGTGGATTCTGGTGCATAGTTTTGAAACCGCAGTCAGAAAAAAAATCACAACCATATCAACATGTTTATAACCCCCGGGGCTGTCGTTTTGGTCAAAAAATGAAAATTCTAAAAGTTCCGTTTTTTCTGCTTTAAACTCTAGGTACACATCCAAAATGTATAACTGAGTTGAAAGAAGTGGATTCTGGTGCATGGTTTTGAAACCGCAGTCATAAAAAAAATCACATCCATATCAACATGTTTATAACCCCCGGGGCTGTCGTTTTGGTCAAAAAAATGAAAATTCTAAAAGTTCTGTTTTTTCTGCTTTAATCTCTAGGTACACATCCAAAATGTATAACTGAGTTGAAAGAAGTGGATTCTGGTGCATGGTTTTGAAACCGCAGTCAGAAAAAAATCACAACCATATCAACATGTTAATAACCACCGGGGCTGTCGTTTTGGTCAAAAAATGAAAATTCTAAAAGTTCAGTTTTTTCTGCTTTAAACTCTAGGTACACATCCAAAATGTATTACTGAGTTGAAAGAAGTGGATTCTGGAGCATGGTTTTGAAACCGCAGTCATAAAAAAAATCACATCCATATCAACATGTTTATAACCCCCGGGGCTGTCGTTTTGGTCAAAAAATGAAAATTCTAAAAGTTCTGTTTTTTCTGCTTTAAACTCTAGGTACACATCCAAAATGTATAACTGAGTTGAAAGAAGTGGATTCTGGTGCATGGTTTTGAAACCGCAGTCATAAAAAAAATCACATCCATATCAACATGTTTATAACCCCCGGGGCTGTCGTTTTGGTCAAAAAATGAAAATTCTAAAAGTTCCGTTTTTTTCTGCTTTAAACTCTAGGTACACATCCAAAATGTATTACTGAGTTGAAAGAAGTGGATTCTGGTGCATGGTTTTGAAACCGCAGTCAGAAAAAAAATCACAACCATATCAACATGTTTATAACCCCCGGGGCTGTCGTTTTGGTCAAAAAATGAAAATTCTAAAAGTTCCGTTTTTTCTGCTTTAAACTCTAGGTACACATCCAAAATGTATAACTGAGTTGAAAGAAGTGGATTCTGGTGCATGGTTTTGAAACCGCAGTCAGAAAAAAATCACAACCATATCAACATGTTTATAACCCCCGGGGCTGTCGTTTTGGTCAAAAAATGAAAATTCTAAAAGTTCCGTTTTTTCTGCTTTAAACTCTAGGTACACATCCAAAATGTATTACTGAGTTGAAAGAAGTGGATTCTGGTGCATGGTTTTGAAACCGCAGTCAGAAAAAAAATCACAACCATATCAACATGTTTATAACCCCCGGGGCTGTCGTTTTGGTCAAAAAATGAAAATTCTAAAAGTTCCGTTTTCTCTGCTTTAAACTCTAGGTACACATCCAAAATGTATTACTGAGTTGAAAGAAGTGGATTCTGGTGCATGGTTTTGAAACCGCAGTCAGAAAAAAAATCACAACCATATCAACATGTTTATAACCCCCGGGGCTGTCGTTTTGGTCAAAAAATGAAAATTCTAAAAGTTCCGTTTTTTCTGCTTTAAACTCTACGTACACATCCAAAATGTATTACTGAGTTGAAAGAAGTGGATTCTGGTGCATGGTTTTGAAACTGAAGTCAGAAAAAAAATCACATCCATATCAACATGTTTAAAACCCCCGGGGCTGTCGTTTTGGTCAAAAAATGAAAATTCTAAAAGTTCAGTTTTTTCTGCTTTAAACTCTAGGTACACATCCAAAATGTATTACTGAGTTGAAAGAAGTGGATTCTGGTGCATGGTTTTGAAACCGCAGTCAGAAAAAAAAATCACATCCATATCAACATGTTTATAACCCCCGGGGCTGTCGTTTTGGTCAAAAAATGAAAATTCTAAAAGTTCCGTTTTTTCTGCTTTAAACTCTAGGTACACATCCAAAATGTATAACTGAGTTGAAAGAAGTGGTTTCTGGTGCATGGTTTTGAAACCGCAGTCATAAAAAAAATCACATCCATATCAACATGTTTATAACCCACGGGGCTGTCGTTTTGGTAAAAAAATGAAAATTCTAAAAGTTCCGTTTTTTCTGCTTTAAACTCTAGGTACACATCCAAAATGTATAACTGAGTTGAAAGAAGTGGATTCTGGTGCATGGTTTTGAAACCGCAGTCAGAAAAAAAATCACAACCATATCAACATGTTAATAACCCCCGGGGCTGTCGTTTTGGTCAAAAAATGAAAATTCTAAAAGTTCAGTTTTTTCTGCTTTAAACTCTAGGTACACATCCAAAATGTATTACTGAGTTGAAAGAAGTGGATTCTGGTGCATAGTTTTGAAACCGCAGTCAAAAAAAAAATCACAACCATATCAACATGTTTATAACCCCCGGGGCTGTCGTTTTGGTCAAAAAATGAAAATTCTAAAAGTTCCGTTTTTTCTGCTTTAAACTCTAGGTACACATCCAAAATGTATAACTGAGTTGAAAGAAGTGGATTCTGGTGCATGGTTTTGAAACCGCAGTCAGAAAAAAAATCACAACCATATCAACATGTTTATAACCCCCGGGGCTGTCGTTTTGGTCAAAAAATGAAAATTCTAAAAGTTCCGTTTTTTCTGCTTTAAACTCTAGGTACACATCCAAAATGTATTACTGAGTTGAAAGAAGTGGATTCTGGTGCATGGTTTTGAAACCGCAGTCATAAAAAAAATCACATCCATATCAACATGTTTATAACCCCCGGGGCTGTCGTTTTGGTCAAAAAATGAAAATTCTAAAAGTTCCGTTTTTTTCTGCTTTAAACTCTAGGTACACATCCAAAATGTATTACTGAGTTGAAAGAAGTGGATTCTGGTGCATAGTTTTGAAACCGCAGTCAAAAAAAAAATCACAACCATATCAACATGTTAATAACCCCCGGGGCTGTCGTTTTGGTCAAAAAATGAAAATTCTAAAAGATCCGTTTTTTCTGCTTTAAACTCTAGGTACACATCCAAAATGTATAACTGAGTTGAAAGAAGTGGATTCTGGTGCATGGTTTTGAAACCGCAGTCAGAAAAAAATCACAACCATATCAACATGTTTATAACCCCCGGGGCTGTCGTTTTGGTCAAAAAATGAAAATTCTAAAAGTTCCGTTTTTTCTGCTTTAAACTCTAGGTACACATCCAAAATGTATTACTGAGTTGAAAGAAGTGGATTCTGGTGCATGGTTTTGAAACCGCAGTCAGAAAAAAAATCACAACCATATCAACATATTTATAACCCCCGGGGCTGTCGTTTTGGTCAAAAAATGAAAATTCTAAAAGTTCCGTTTTTTCTGCATTAAACTCTAGGTACACATCCAAAATGTATTACTGAGTTGAAAGAAGTGGATTCTGGTGCATGGTTTTGAAACCGCAGTCAGAAAAAAAATCACAACCATATCAACATGTTAATAACCCCCGGGGCTGTCGTTTTGGTCAAAAAATGAAAATTCTAAAAGTTCCGTTTTTTCTGCTTTAAACTCTAGGTACACATCCAAAATGTATTACTGAGTTGAAAGAAGTGGATTCTGGTGCATGGTTTTTAAACCGCAGTCAGAAAAAAAATCACAACCATATCAACATGTTAATAACCCCCGGGGCTGTCGTTTTGGTCAAAAAATGAAAATTCTAAAAGTTCTGTTTTTTCTGCTTTAAACTCTAGGTACACATCCAAAATGTATTACTGAGTTGAAAGAAGTGGATTCTGGTGCATGGTTTTGAAACTGCAGTCAGAAAAAAAATCACAACCATATCAACATGTTTATAACCCCCGGGGCTGTCGTTTTGGTCAAAAAATGAAAATTCTAAAAGTTCAGTTTTTTTCTGCTTTAAACTCTAGGTACACATCCAAAATGTATTACTGAGTTGAAAGAAGTGGATTCTGGTGCATGGTTTTGAAACCGCAGTCAGAAAAAAAATCACAACCATATCAACATGTTAAAAAACCCCGGGGCTGTCGTTTTGGTCAAAAAATGAAAAATCTAAAAGTTCAGTTTTTTCTGCTTTAAACTCTAGGTACACATCCAAAATGTATTACTGAGTTGAAAGAAGTGGATTCTGGTGCATGGTTTTGAAACCGCAGTCAGAAAAAAAATCACAACCATATCAACATGTTAATAACCCCCGGGGCTGTCGTTTTGGTCAAAAAATGAAAATTCTAAAAGTTCCGTTTTTTCTGCTTTAAACTCTAGGTACACATCCAAAATGTATAACTGAGTTGAAAGAAGTGGATTCTGGTGCATGGTTTTGAAACCGCAGTCAGAAAAAAAATCACAACCACATCAACATGTTAATAACCCCCGGGGCTGTCGTTTTGGTCAAAAAATGAAAATTCTAAAAGTTCCGTTTTTTCTGCTTTAAACTCTAGGTACACATCCAAAATGTATAACTGAGCTGAAAGAAGTGGATTTTGGTGCATGGTTTTGAAACCGCAGTCAGAAAAAAAATCACAACCATATCAACATGTTTATAACCCCCGGGGCTGTCGTTTTGGTCAAAAAATGAAAAATATAAAAGTTCAGTTTTTTCTGCTTTAAACTCTAGGTACACGTCCAAAATGTATTACTGAGTTGAAAGAAGTGGATTCTGGTGCATGGTTTTGAAACCGCAGTCAGAAAAAAAATCACAACCATATCAACATGTTTATAATCCCCGGGGCTGTCGTTTTGGTCAAAAAATGAAAATTCTAAAAGTTCCGTTTTTTCTGCTTTAAACTCTAGGTACACATCCAAAATGTATTACTGAGTTGAAAGAAGTGGATTCTGGTGCATGGTTTTGAAACCGCAGTCAGAAAAAAAATCACATCCACATCAACATGTTAATAACCCCCGGGGCTGTCGTTTTGGTCAAAAAATGAAAATTCTAAAAGTTCCGTTTTTTCTGCTTTAAACTCTAGGTACACATCCAAAATGTATAACTGAGTTGAAAGAAGTGGATTCTGGTGCATGGTTTTGAAACCGCAGTCAGAAAAAAAATCACAACCATATCAACATGTCGTTTTGGTCAAAAAATGAAAATTCTAAAAGTTCCGTTTTTTCTGCTTTAAACTCTAGGTACACATCCAAAATGTATAACTGAGTTGAAAGAAGTGGATTCTGGTGCATGGTTTTGAAACCGCAGTCAGAAAAAAAATCACAACCATATCAACATGTTTATAACCCCCGGGGCTGTCGTTTTGGTCAAAAAAATTAAAATTCTAAAAGTTCCGTTTTTTCTGCTTTAAACTCTAGGTACACATCCAAAATGTATTACTGAGTTGAAAGAAGTGGATTCTGGTGCATGGTTTTGAAACCGCAGTCAGAAAAAAAATCACAACCATATCAACATGTTAATAACCCCCGGGGCTGTCGTTTTGGTCAAAAAATGAAAATTCTAAAAGTTCCGTTTTTTCTGCTTTAAACTCTAGGTACACATCCAAAATGTATTACTGAGTTGAAAGAAGTGGATTCTGGTGCATGGTTTTGAAACCGCAGTCAGAAAAAAAATCACAACCATATCAACATGTTAATAACCCCCGGGGCTGTCGTTTTGGTCAAAAAATGAAAATTCTAAAAGTTCCGTTTTTTTCTGCTTTAAACTCTAGGTACACATCCAAAATGTATTACTGAGTTGAAAGAAGTGGATTCTGGTGCATGGTTTTGAAACCGCAGTCAGAAAAAAAATCACATCCATATCAACATGTTTATAACCCCCGAGGCTGTCGTTTTGGTCAAAAAAATGAAAATTCTAAAAGTTCAGTTTTTTCTGCTTTAAACTCTAGGTACACATCCAAAATGTATTACTGAGTTGAAAGAAGTGGATTCTGGTGCATGGTTTTGAAACCGCAGTCAGAAAAAAAATCACAACCATATCAACATGTTTATAACCCCCGGGGCTGTCGTTTTGGTCAAAAAATGAAAATTCTAAAAGTTCCGTTTTTTCTGCTTTAAACTCTAGGTACACATCCAAAATGTATTACTGAGTTGAAAGAAGTGGATTCTGGTGCATGGTTTTGAAACCGCAGTCAGAAAAAAAATCACAACCATATCAACATGTTAATAACCCCCGGGGCTGTTGTTTTGGTCAAAAATGAAAATTCTAAAAGTTCCGTTTTTTCTGCTTTAAACTCTAGGTACACATCCAAAATGTATAACTGAGTTGAAAGAAGTGGATTCTGGTGCATGGTTTTGAAACCGCAGTCAGAAAAAAAATCACAACCATATCAACATGTTTATAACCCCCGGGGCTGTCGTTTTGGTCAAAAAATGAAAATTCTAAAAGTTCCGTTTTTTCTGCTTTAAACTCTAGGTACACATCCAAAATGTATTACTGAGTTGAAAGAAGTGGATTCTGGTGCATGGTTTTTAAACCGCAGTCATAAAAAAAATCACATCCATATCAACATGTTTATAACCCCCGGGGCTGTCGTTTTGGTCAAAAAATGAAAATTCTAAAAGTTCCGTTTTTTCTGCTTTAAACTCTAGGTACACATCCAAAATGTATTACTGAGTTGAAAGAAGTGGATTCTGGTGCATGGTTTTGAAACCGCAGTCATAAAAAAAATCACATCCATATCAACATGTTTATAACCCCCGGGGCTGTCGTTTTGGTCAAAAAATGAAAATTCTAAAAGTTCCGTTTTTTTCTGCTTTAAACTCTAGGTACACATCCAAAATGTATTACTGAGTTGAAAGAAGTGGATTCTGGTGCATGGTTTTGAAACCGCAGTCAGAAAAAAAATCACAACCATATCAACATGTTTATAACCCCCGGGGCTGTCGTTTTGGTCAAAAAATGAAAATTCTAAAAGTTCCGTTTTTTCTGCTTTAAACTCTAGGTACACATCCAAAATGTATAACTGAGTTGAAAGAAGTGGTTTCTGGTGCATGGTTTTGAAACCGCAGTCATAAAAAAAATCACATCCATATCAACATGTTTATAACCCACGGGGCTGTCGTTTTGGTAAAAAAATGAAAATTCTAAAAGTTCCGTTTTTTCTGCTTTAAACTCTAGGTACACATCCAAAATGTATAACTGAGTTGAAAGAAGTGGATTCTGGTGCATGGTTTTGAAACCGCAGTCAGAAAAAAAATCACAACCATATCAACATGTTAATAACCCCCGGGGCTGTCGTTTTGGTCAAAAAATGAAAATTCTAAAAGTTCAGTTTTTTCTGCTTTAAACTCTAGGTACACATCCAAAATGTATTACTGAGTTGAAAGAAGTGGATTCTGGTGCATAGTTTTGAAACCGCAGTCAAAAAAAAAATCACAACCATATCAACATGTTTATAACCCCCGGGGCTGTCGTTTTGGTCAAAAAATGAAAATTCTAAAAGTTCCGTTTTTTCTGCTTTAAACTCTAGGTACACATCCAAAATGTATAACTGAGTTGAAAGAAGTGGATTCTGGTGCATGGTTTTGAAACCGCAGTCAGAAAAAAAATCACAACCATATCAACATGTTTATAACCCCCGGGGCTGTCGTTTTGGTCAAAAAATGAAAATTCTAAAAGTTCCGTTTTTTCTGCTTTAAACTCTAGGTACACATCCAAAATGTATTACTGAGTTGAAAGAAGTGGATTCTGGTGCATGGTTTTGAAACCGCAGTCATAAAAAAAATCACATCCATATCAACATGTTTATAACCCCCGGGGCTGTCGTTTTGGTCAAAAAATGAAAATTCTAAAAGTTCCGTTTTTTTCTGCTTTAAACTCTAGGTACACATCCAAAATGTATTACTGAGTTGAAAGAAGTGGATTCTGGTGCATAGTTTTGAAACCGCAGTCAAAAAAAAAATCACAACCATATCAACATGTTAATAACCCCCGGGGCTGTCGTTTTGGTCAAAAAATGAAAATTCTAAAAGATCCGTTTTTTCTGCTTTAAACTCTAGGTACACATCCAAAATGTATAACTGAGTTGAAAGAAGTGGATTCTGGTGCATGGTTTTGAAACCGCAGTCAGAAAAAAATCACAACCATATCAACATGTTTATAACCCCCGGGGCTGTCGTTTTGGTCAAAAAATGAAAATTCTAAAAGTTCCGTTTTTTCTGCTTTAAACTCTAGGTACACATCCAAAATGTATTACTGAGTTGAAAGAAGTGGATTCTGGTGCATGGTTTTGAAACCGCAGTCAGAAAAAAAATCACAACCATATCAACATATTTATAACCCCCGGGGCTGTCGTTTTGGTCAAAAAATGAAAATTCTAAAAGTTCCGTTTTTTCTGCATTAAACTCTAGGTACACATCCAAAATGTATTACTGAGTTGAAAGAAGTGGATTCTGGTGCATGGTTTTGAAACCGCAGTCAGAAAAAAAATCACAACCATATCAACATGTTAATAACCCCCGGGGCTGTCGTTTTGGTCAAAAAATGAAAATTCTAAAAGTTCCGTTTTTTCTGCTTTAAACTCTAGGTACACATCCAAAATGTATTACTGAGTTGAAAGAAGTGGATTCTGGTGCATGGTTTTTAAACCGCAGTCAGAAAAAAAATCACAACCATATCAACATGTTAATAACCCCCGGGGCTGTCGTTTTGGTCAAAAAATGAAAATTCTAAAAGTTCTGTTTTTTCTGCTTTAAACTCTAGGTACACATCCAAAATGTATTACTGAGTTGAAAGAAGTGGATTCTGGTGCATGGTTTTGAAACTGCAGTCAGAAAAAAAATCACAACCATATCAACATGTTTATAACCCCCGGGGCTGTCGTTTTGGTCAAAAAATGAAAATTCTAAAAGTTCAGTTTTTTTCTGCTTTAAACTCTAGGTACACATCCAAAATGTATTACTGAGTTGAAAGAAGTGGATTCTGGTGCATGGTTTTGAAACCGCAGTCAGAAAAAAAATCACAACCATATCAACATGTTAAAAAACCCCGGGGCTGTCGTTTTGGTCAAAAAATGAAAAATCTAAAAGTTCAGTTTTTTCTGCTTTAAACTCTAGGTACACATCCAAAATGTATTACTGAGTTGAAAGAAGTGGATTCTGGTGCATGGTTTTGAAACCGCAGTCAGAAAAAAAATCACAACCATATCAACATGTTAATAACCCCCGGGGCTGTCGTTTTGGTCAAAAAATGAAAATTCTAAAAGTTCCGTTTTTTCTGCTTTAAACTCTAGGTACACATCCAAAATGTATAACTGAGTTGAAAGAAGTGGATTCTGGTGCATGGTTTTGAAACCGCAGTCAGAAAAAAAATCACAACCACATCAACATGTTAATAACCCCCGGGGCTGTCGTTTTGGTCAAAAAATGAAAATTCTAAAAGTTCCGTTTTTTCTGCTTTAAACTCTAGGTACACATCCAAAATGTATAACTGAGCTGAAAGAAGTGGATTTTGGTGCATGGTTTTGAAACCGCAGTCAGAAAAAAAATCACAACCATATCAACATGTTTATAACCCCCGGGGCTGTCGTTTTGGTCAAAAAATGAAAAATATAAAAGTTCAGTTTTTTCTGCTTTAAACTCTAGGTACACGTCCAAAATGTATTACTGAGTTGAAAGAAGTGGATTCTGGTGCATGGTTTTGAAACCGCAGTCAGAAAAAAAATCACAACCATATCAACATGTTTATAATCCCCGGGGCTGTCGTTTTGGTCAAAAAATGAAAATTCTAAAAGTTCCGTTTTTTCTGCTTTAAACTCTAGGTACACATCCAAAATGTATTACTGAGTTGAAAGAAGTGGATTCTGGTGCATGGTTTTGAAACCGCAGTCAGAAAAAAAATCACATCCACATCAACATGTTAATAACCCCCGGGGCTGTCGTTTTGGTCAAAAAATGAAAATTCTAAAAGTTCCGTTTTTTCTGCTTTAAACTCTAGGTACACATCCAAAATGTATAACTGAGTTGAAAGAAGTGGATTCTGGTGCATGGTTTTGAAACCGCAGTCAGAAAAAAAATCACAACCATATCAACATGTCGTTTTGGTCAAAAAATGAAAATTCTAAAAGTTCCGTTTTTTCTGCTTTAAACTCTAGGTACACATCCAAAATGTATAACTGAGTTGAAAGAAGTGGATTCTGGTGCATGGTTTTGAAACCGCAGTCAGAAAAAAAATCACAACCATATCAACATGTTTATAACCCCCGGGGCTGTCGTTTTGGTCAAAAAAATTAAAATTCTAAAAGTTCCGTTTTTTCTGCTTTAAACTCTAGGTACACATCCAAAATGTATTACTGAGTTGAAAGAAGTGGATTCTGGTGCATGGTTTTGAAACCGCAGTCAGAAAAAAAATCACAACCATATCAACATGTTAATAACCCCCGGGGCTGTCGTTTTGGTCAAAAAATGAAAATTCTAAAAGTTCCGTTTTTTCTGCTTTAAACTCTAGGTACACATCCAAAATGTATTACTGAGTTGAAAGAAGTGGATTCTGGTGCATGGTTTTGAAACCGCAGTCAGAAAAAAAATCACAACCATATCAACATGTTAATAACCCCCGGGGCTGTCGTTTTGGTCAAAAAATGAAAATTCTAAAAGTTCCGTTTTTTTCTGCTTTAAACTCTAGGTACACATCCAAAATGTATTACTGAGTTGAAAGAAGTGGATTCTGGTGCATGGTTTTGAAACCGCAGTCAGAAAAAAAATCACATCCATATCAACATGTTTATAACCCCCGAGGCTGTCGTTTTGGTCAAAAAAATGAAAATTCTAAAAGTTCAGTTTTTTCTGCTTTAAACTCTAGGTACACATCCAAAATGTATTACTGAGTTGAAAGAAGTGGATTCTGGTGCATGGTTTTGAAACCGCAGTCAGAAAAAAAATCACAACCATATCAACATGTTTATAACCCCCGGGGCTGTCGTTTTGGTCAAAAAATGAAAATTCTAAAAGTTCCGTTTTTTCTGCTTTAAACTCTAGGTACACATCCAAAATGTATTACTGAGTTGAAAGAAGTGGATTCTGGTGCATGGTTTTGAAACCGCAGTCAGAAAAAAAATCACAACCATATCAACATGTTAATAACCCCCGGGGCTGTTGTTTTGGTCAAAAATGAAAATTCTAAAAGTTCCGTTTTTTCTGCTTTAAACTCTAGGTACACATCCAAAATGTATAACTGAGTTGAAAGAAGTGGATTCTGGTGCATGGTTTTGAAACCGCAGTCAGAAAAAAAATCACAACCATATCAACATGTTTATAACCCCCGGGGCTGTCGTTTTGGTCAAAAAATGAAAATTCTAAAAGTTCCGTTTTTTCTGCTTTAAACTCTAGGTACACATCCAAAATGTATTACTGAGTTGAAAGAAGTGGATTCTGGTGCATGGTTTTTAAACCGCAGTCATAAAAAAAATCACATCCATATCAACATGTTTATAACCCCCGGGGCTGTCGTTTTGGTCAAAAAATGAAAATTCTAAAAGTTCCGTTTTTTCTGCTTTAAACTCTAGGTACACATCCAAAATGTATTACTGAGTTGAAAGAAGTGGATTCTGGTGCATGGTTTTGAAACCGCAGTCATAAAAAAAATCACATCCATATCAACATGTTTATAACCCCCGGGGCTGTCGTTTTGGTCAAAAAATGAAAATTCTAAAAGTTCCGTTTTTTTCTGCTTTAAACTCTAGGTACACATCCAAAATGTATTACTGAGTTGAAAGAAGTGGATTCTGGTGCATGGTTTTGAAACCGCAGTCAGAAAAAAAATCACAACCATATCAACATGTTTATAACCCCCGGGGCTGTCGTTTTGGTCAAAAAATGAAAATTCTAAAAGTTCCGTTTTTTCTGCTTTAAACTCTAGGTACACATCCAAAATGTATAACTGAGTTGAAAGAAGTGGATTCTGGTGCATGGTTTTGAAACCGCAGTCAGAAAAAAATCACAACCATATCAACATGTTTATAACCCCCGGGGCTGTCGTTTTGGTCAAAAAATGAAAATTCTAAAAGTTCCGTTTTTTCTGCTTTAAACTCTAGGTACACATCCAAAATGTATTACTGAGTTGAAAGAAGTGGATTCTGGTGCATGGTTTTGAAACCGCAGTCAGAAAAAAAATCACAACCATATCAACATGTTTATAACCCCCGGGGCTGTCGTTTTGGTCAAAAAATGAAAATTCTAAAAGTTCCGTTTTCTCTGCTTTAAACTCTAGGTACACATCCAAAATGTATTACTGAGTTGAAAGAAGTGGATTCTGGTGCATGGTTTTGAAACCGCAGTCAGAAAAAAAATCACAACCATATCAACATGTTTATAACCCCCGGGGCTGTCGTTTTGGTCAAAAAATGAAAATTCTAAAAGTTCCGTTTTTTCTGCTTTAAACTCTACGTACACATCCAAAATGTATTACTGAGTTGAAAGAAGTGGATTCTGGTGCATGGTTTTGAAACTGCAGTCAGAAAAAAAATCACATCCATATCAACATGTTTAAAACCCCCGGGGCTGTCGTTTTGGTCAAAAAATGAAAATTCTAAAAGTTCAGTTTTTTCTGCTTTAAACTCTAGGTACACATCCAAAATGTATTACTGAGTTGAAAGAAGTGGATTCTGGTGCATGGTTTTGAAACCGCAGTCAGAAAAAAAAATCACATCCATATCAACATGTTTATAACCCCCGGGGCTGTCGTTTTGGTCAAAAAATGAAAATTCTAAAAGTTCCGTTTTTTCTGCTTTAAACTCTAGGTACACATCCAAAATGTATAACTGAGTTGAAAGAAGTGGTTTCTGGTGCATGGTTTTGAAACCGCAGTCATAAAAAAAATCACATCCATATCAACATGTTTATAACCCCCGGGGCTGTCGTTTTGGTCAAAAAATGAAAATTCTAAAAGTTCCGTTTTTTCTGCTTTAAACTCTAGGTACACATCCAAAATGTATAACTGAGTTGAAAGAAGTGGTTTCTGGTGCATGGTTTTGAAACCGCAGTCATAAAAAAAATCACATCCATATCAACATGTTTATAACCCACGGGGCTGTCGTTTTGGTAAAAAAATGAAAATTCTAAAAGTTCCGTTTTTTCTGCTTTAAACTCTAGGTACACATCCAAAATGTATAACTGAGTTGAAAGAAGTGGATTCTGGTGCATGGTTTTGAAACCGCAGTCAGAAAAAAAATCACAACCATATCAACATGTTAATAACCCCCGGGGCTGTCGTTTTGGTCAAAAAATGAAAATTCTAAAAGTTCAGTTTTTTCTGCTTTAAACTCTAGGTACACATCCAAAATGTATTACTGAGTTGAAAGAAGTGGATTCTGGTGCATAGTTTTGAAACCGCAGTCAAAAAAAAAATCACAACCATATCAACATGTTTATAACCCCCGGGGCTGTCGTTTTGGTCAAAAAATGAAAATTCTAAAAGTTCCGTTTTTTCTGCTTTAAACTCTAGGTACACATCCAAAATGTATAACTGAGTTGAAAGAAGTGGATTCTGGTGCATGGTTTTGAAACCGCAGTCAGAAAAAAATCACAACCATATCAACATGTTTATAAACCCCGGGGCTGTCGTTTTGGTCAAAAAATGAAAAATCTAAAAGTTCCGTTTTTTCTGCTTTAAACTCTAGGTACACATCCAAAATGTATTACTGAGTTGAAAGAAGTGGATTCTGGTGCATGGTTTTGAAACCGCAGTCAGAAAAAAAATCACAACCATATCAACATGTTAATAACCCCCCGGGCTGTCGTTTTGGTCAAAAAATGAAAATTCTAAAAGTTCCGTTTTTTCTGCTTTAAACTCTAGGTATACATCCAAAATGTATTACTGAGTTGAAATAAGTGGATTCTGGTGCATGCTTTTGAAACCGCAGTTATAAAAAAAATCACATCCATATCAACATGTTTATAACCCCCGGGGCTGTCGTTTTGGTAAAAAAATGAAAATTCTAAAAGTTCCGTTTTTTCTGCTTTAAACTCTAGGTACACATTCAAAATGTATAACTGAGTTGAAAGAAGTGGATTCTGGTGCATGGTTTTGAAACCGCAGTCAGAAAAAAAATCACAACCATATCAACATGTTTATAACCCCCGGGGCTGTCGTTTTGGTCAAAAAATGAAAAATATAAAAGTTCCGTTTTTTCTGCTTTAAACTCTAGGTACACATCCAAAATGTATTACTGAGTTGAAAGAAGTGGATTCTGGTGCATGGTTTTGAAACCGCAGTCAGAAAAAAAATTACAACCATATCAACATGTTTATAACCCCCGGGGCTGTCGTTTTGGTCAAAAAATGAAAATTCTAAAAGTTCAGTTTTTTCTGCTTTAAACTCTAGGTACACATCCAAAATGTATTACTGAGTTGAAAGAAGTGGATTCTGGTGCATGGTTTTGAAACCGCAGTCAGAAAAAAAATCACAACCATATCAACATGTTAATAACCCCCGGGGCTGTTGTTTTGGTCAAAAAATGAAAATTCTAAAAGTTCCGTTTTTTCTGCTTTAAACTCTAGGTACACATCAAAAAATTTATTACTGAGTTGAAAGAAGTGGATTCTGGTGCATGGTTTTGAAACCGCAGTCAGAAAAAAAATCACAACCATATCAACATGTTAATAGCCCCCGGGGCTGTCGTTTTGGTCAAAAAATGAAAATTCTAAAAGTTCCGTTTTTTCTGCTTTAAACTCTAGGTACACATCCAAAATGTATTACTGAGTTGAAAGAAGTGGATTCTGGTGCATGGTTTTGAAACCGCAGTCAGAAAAAAAATCACATCCATATCAACATGTTTATAACCCCCGGGGCTGTCGTTTTGGTCAAAAAATGAAAATTCTAAAAGTTCCGTTTTTTCTGCTTTAAACTCTAGGTACACATCCAAAATGTATAACTGAGTTGAAAGAAGTGGTTTCTGGTGCATGGTTTTGAAACCGCAGTCATAAAAAAAATCACATCCATATCAACATGTTTATAACCCACGGGGCTGTCGTTTTGGTAAAAAAATGAAAATTCTAAAAGTTCCGTTTTTTCTGCTTTAAACTCTAGGTACACATCCAAAATGTATAACTGAGTTGAAAGAAGTGGATTCTGGTGCATGGTTTTGAAACCGCAGTCAGAAAAAAAATCACAACCATATCAACATGTTAATAACCCCCGGGGCTGTCGTTTTGGTCAAAAAATGAAAATTCTAAAAGTTCAGTTTTTTCTGCTTTAAACTCTAGGTACACATCCAAAATGTATTACTGAGTTGAAAGAAGTGGATTCTGGTGCATAGTTTTGAAACCGCAGTCAAAAAAAAAATCACAACCATATCAACATGTTTATAACCCCCGGGGCTGTCGTTTTGGTCAAAAAATGAAAATTCTAAAAGTTCCGTTTTTTCTGCTTTAAACTCTAGGTACACATCCAAAATGTATAACTGAGTTGAAAGAAGTGGATTCTGGTGCATGGTTTTGAAACCGCAGTCAGAAAAAAATCACAACCATATCAACATGTTTATAAACCCCGGGGCTGTCGTTTTGGTCAAAAAATGAAAAATCTAAAAGTTCCGTTTTTTCTGCTTTAAACTCTAGGTACACATCCAAAATGTATTACTGAGTTGAAAGAAGTGGATTCTGGTGCATGGTTTTGAAACCGCAGTCAGAAAAAAAATCACAACCATATCAACATGTTAATAACCCCCCGGGCTGTCGTTTTGGTCAAAAAATGAAAATTCTAAAAGTTCCGTTTTTTCTGCTTTAAACTCTAGGTATACATCCAAAATGTATTACTGAGTTGAAATAAGTGGATTCTGGTGCATGCTTTTGAAACCGCAGTTATAAAAAAAATCACATCCATATCAACATGTTTATAACCCCCGGGGCTGTCGTTTTGGTAAAAAAATGAAAATTCTAAAAGTTCCGTTTTTTCTGCTTTAAACTCTAGGTACACATCCAAAATGTATAACTGAGTTGAAAGAAGTGGATTCTGGTGCATGGTTTTGAAACCGCAGTCAGAAAAAAAATCACAACCATATCAACATGTTTATAACCCCCGGGGCTGTCGTTTTGGTCAAAAAATGAAAAATATAAAAGTTCCGTTTTTTCTGCTTTAAACTCTAGGTACACATCCAAAATGTATTACTGAGTTGAAAGAAGTGGATTCTGGTGCATGGTTTTGAAACCGCAGTCAGAAAAAAAATTACAACCATATCAACATGTTTATAACCCCCGGGGCTGTCGTTTTGGTCAAAAAATGAAAATTCTAAAAGTTCAGTTTTTTCTGCTTTAAACTCTAGGTACACATCCAAAATGTATTACTGAGTTGAAAGAAGTGGATTCTGGTGCATGGTTTTGAAACCGCAGTCAGAAAAAAAATCACAACCATATCAACATGTTAATAACCCCCGGGGCTGTTGTTTTGGTCAAAAAATGAAAATTCTAAAAGTTCCGTTTTTTCTGCTTTAAACTCTAGGTACACATCAAAAAATTTATTACTGAGTTGAAAGAAGTGGATTCTGGTGCATGGTTTTGAAACCGCAGTCAGAAAAAAAATCACAACCATATCAACATGTTAATAGCCCCCGGGGCTGTCGTTTTGGTCAAAAAATGAAAATTCTAAAAGTTCCGTTTTTTCTGCTTTAAACTCTAGGTACACATCCAAAATGTATTACTGAGTTGAAAGAAGTGGATTCTGGTGCATGGTTTTGAAACCGCAGTCAGAAAAAAAATCACATCCATATCAACATGTTTATAACCCCCGGGGCTGTCATTTTGGTCAAAAAATGAAAATACTAAAAGTTCAGTTTTTTCTGCTTTAAACTCTAGGTACACATCCAAAATGTATAACTGAGTTGAAAGAAGTGGATTCTGGTGCATGGTTTTGAAACCGCAGTCAGAAAAAAATCACAACCATATCAACATGTTTATAACCCCCGGGGCTGTCGTTTTGGTCAAAAAATGAAAAATCTAAAAGTTCCGTTTTTTCTGCTTTAAACTCTAGGTACACATCCAAAATGTATTACTGAGTTGAAAGAAGTGGATTCTGGTGCATGGTTTTGAAACCGCAGTCAGAAAAAAAATCACAACCATATCAACATGTTAATAACCCCCGGGGCTGTCGTTTTGGTCAAAAAATGAAAATTCTAAAAGTTCCGTTTTTTCTGCTTTAAACTCTAGGTACACATCCAAAATGTATTACTGAGTTGAAATAAGTGGATTCTGGTGCAAGCTTTTGAAACCGCAGTTATAAAAAAAATCACATCCATATCAACATCTTTATATCCCCCGGGGCTGTCGTTTTGGTCAAAAAATGAAAATTCTAAAAGTTCCGTTTTTTCTGCTTTAAACTCTAGGTACACATCCAAAATGTATAACTGAGTTGAAAGAAGTGGATTCTGGTGCATGGTTTTGAAACCGCAGTCAGAAAAAAAATCACATCCATATCAACATGTTTATAACCCCCGGGGCTGTCATTTTGGTCAAAAAATGAAAATACTAAAAGTTCAGTTTTTTCTGCTTTAAACTCTAGGTACACATCCAAAATGTATAACTGAGTTGAAAGAAGTGGATTCTGGTGCATGGTTTTGAAACCGCAGTCAGAAAAAAATCACAACCATATCAACATGTTTATAACCCCCGGGGCTGTCGTTTTGGTCAAAAAATGAAAAATCTAAAAGTTCCGTTTTTTCTGCTTTAAACTCTAGGTACACATCCAAAATGTATTACTGAGTTGAAAGAAGTGGATTCTGGTGCATGGTTTTGAAACCGCAGTCAGAGAAAAAATCACAACCATATCAACATGTTAATAACCCCCGGGGCTGTCGTTTTGGTCAAAAAATGAAAAATCTAAAAGTTCCGTTTTTTCTGCTTTAAACTCAAGGTACACATCCAAAATGTATTACTGAGTTGAAATAAGTGGATTCTGGTGCAAGCTTTTGAAACCGCAGTTATAAAAAAAATCACATCCATATCAACATCTTTATATCCCCCGGGGCTGTCGTTTTGGTCAAAAAATGAAAATTCTAAAAGTTCCGTTTTTTCTGCTTTAAACTCTAGGTACACATCCAAAATGTATAACTGAGTTGAAAGAAGTGGATTCTGGTGCATGGTTTTGAAACCGCAGTCAGAAAAAAAATCACATCCATATCAACATGTTTATAACCCCCGGGGCTGTCATTTTGGTCAAAAAATGAAAATACTAAAAGTTCAGTTTTTTCTGCTTTAAACTCTAGGTACACATCCAAAATGTATAACTGAGTTGAAAGAAGTGGATTCTGGTGCATGGTTTTGAAACCGCAGTCAGAAAAAAATCACAACCATATCAACATGTTTATAACCCCCGGGGCTGTCGTTTTGGTCAAAAAATGAAAAATCTAAAAGTTCCGTTTTTTCTGCTTTAAACTCTAGGTACACATCCAAAATGTATTACTGAGTTGAAAGAAGTGGATTCTGGTGCATGGTTTTGAAACCGCAGTCAGAGAAAAAATCACAACCATATCAACATGTTAATAACCCCCGGGGCTGTCGTTTTGGTCAAAAAATGAAAAATCTAAAAGTTCCGTTTTTTCTGCTTTAAACTCTAGGTACACATCCAAAATGTATTACTGAGTTGAAATAAGTGGATTCTGGTGCAAGCTTTTGAAACCGCAGTTATAAAAAAAATCACATCCATATCAACATCTTTATATCCCCCGGGGCTGTCGTTTTGGTCAAAAAATGAAAATTCTAAAAGTTCCGTTTTTTCTGCTTTAAACTCTAGGTACACATCCAAAATGTATAACTGAGTTGAAAGAAGTGGATTGTGGTGCATGGTTTTGAAACCGCAGTCAGAATAAAAATCACAACCATATCAACATGTTTATAACCCCCGGGACTGTCGTTTTGGTCAAAAAATTAAAATTCTAAAAGTTCCGTTTTTTCTGCTTTAAACTCTAGGTACACATCCAAAATGTATTACTGAGTTGAAAGAAGTGGATTCTGGTGCATGGTTTTGAAACCGCAGTCAGAAAAAAAATCACAACCATATCAACATGTTAATAGCCCCCGGGGCTGTCGTTTTGGTCAAAAAATGAAAATTCTAAAAGTTCCGTTTTTTCTGCTTTAAACTCTAGGTACACATCCAAAATGTATTACTGAGTTGAAAGAAGTGGATTCTGGTGCATGGTTTTGAAACCGCAGTCAGAAAAAAAATCACATCCATATCAACATGTTTATAACCCCGGGGCTGTCATTTTGGTCAAAAAATGAAAATTCTAAAAGTTCCGTTTTTTCTGCTTTAAACTCTAGGTACACATCCAAAATGTATAACTGAGTTGAAAGAAGTGGATTCTGGTGCATGGTTTTGAAACCGCAGTCAGAAAAAAATCACAACCATATCAACATGTTTATAAACCCCGGGGCTGTCGTTTTGGTCAAAAAATGAAAAATCTAAAAGTTCCGTTTTTTCTGCTTTAAACTCTAGGTACACATCCAAAATGTATTACTGAGTTGAAAGAAGTGGATTCTGGTGCATGGTTTTGAAACCGCAGTCAGAAAAAAAATCACAACCATATCAACATGTTAATAACCCCCCGGGCTGTCGTTTTGGTCAAAAAATGAAAATTCTAAAAGTTCCGTTTTTTCTGCTTTAAACTCTAGGTACACATCCAAAATGTATTACTTAGTTGAAATAAGTGGATTCTGGTGCATGCTTTTGAAACCGCAGTTATAAAAAAAATCACATCCATATCAACATGTTTATAACCCCCGGGGCTGTCGTTTTGGTAAAAAAATGAAAATTCTAAAAGTTCCGTTTTTTCTGCTTTAAACTCTAGTTACACATCCAAAATGTATAACTGAGTTGAAAGAAGTGGATTCTGGTGCATGGTTTTGAAACCGCAGTCAGAAAAAAAATCACAACCATATCAACATGTTTATAACCCCCGGGGCTGTCGTTTTGGTCAAAAAATGAAAAATATAAAAGTTCCGTTTTTTCTGCTTTAAACTCTAGGTACACATCCAAAATGTATTACTGAGTTGAAAGAAGTGGATTCTGGTGCATGGTTTTGAAACCGCAGTCAGAAAAAAAATCACAACCATATCAACATGTTTATAACCCCCGGGGCTGTCGTTTTGGTCAAAAAATGAAAATTCTAAAAGTTCAGTTTTTTCTGCTTTAAACTCTAGGTACACATCCAAAATGTATTACTGAGTTGAAAGAAGTGGATTCTGGTGCATGGTTTTGAAACCGCAGTCAGAAAAAAAATCACAACCATATCAACATGTTAATAACCCCCGGGGCTGTTGTTTTGGTCAAAAAATGAAAATTCTAAAAGTTCCGTTTTTTCTGCTTTAAACTCTAGGTACACATCAAAAAATTTATTACTGAGTTGAAAGAAGTGGATTCTGGTGCATGGTTTTGAAACCGCAGTCAGAAAAAAAATCACAACCATATCAACATGTTAATAGCCCCCGGGGCTGTCGTTTTGGTCAAAAAATGAAAATTCTAAAAGTTCCGTTTTTTCTGCTTTAAACTCTAGGTACACATCCAAAATGTATTACTGAGTTGAAAGAAGTGGATTCTGGTGCATGGTTTTGAAACCGCAGTCAGAAAAAAAATCACATCCATATCAACATGTTTATAACCCCCGGGGCTGTCATTTTGGTCAAAAAATGAAAATACTAAAAGTTCAGTTTTTTCTGCTTTAAACTCTAGGTACACATCCAAAATGTATAACTGAGTTGAAAGAAGTGGATTCTGGTGCATGGTTTTGAAACCGCAGTCAGAAAAAAATCACAACCATATCAACATGTTTATAACCCCCGGGGCTGTCGTTTTGGTCAAAAAATGAAAAATCTAAAAGTTCCGTTTTTTCTGCTTTAAACTCTAGGTACACATCCAAAATGTATTACTGAGTTGAAAGAAGTGGATTCTGGTGCATGGTTTTGAAACCGCAGTCAGAAAAAAAATCACAACCATATCAACATGTTAATAACCCCCGGGGCTGTCGTTTTGGTCAAAAAATGAAAATTCTAAAAGTTCCGTTTTTTCTGCTTTAAACTCTAGGTACACATCCAAAATGTATTACTGAGTTGAAATAAGTGGATTCTGGTGCAAGCTTTTGAAACCGCAGTTATAAAAAAAATCACATCCATATCAACATCTTTATATCCCCCGGGGCTGTCGTTTTGGTCAAAAAATGAAAATTCTAAAAGTTCCGTTTTTTCTGCTTTAAACTCTAGGTACACATCCAAAATGTATAACTGAGTTGAAAGAAGTGGATTCTGGTGCATGGTTTTGAAACCGCAGTCAGAAAAAAAATCACATCCATATCAACATGTTTATAACCCCCGGGGCTGTCATTTTGGTCAAAAAATGAAAATACTAAAAGTTCAGTTTTTTCTGCTTTAAACTCTAGGTATACATCCAAAATGTATAACTGAGTTGAAAGAAGTGGATTCTGGTGCATGGTTTTGAAACCGCAGTCAGAAAAAAATCACAACCATATCAACATGTTTATAACCCCCGGGGCTGTCGTTTTGGTCAAAAAATGAAAAATCTAAAAGTTCCGTTTTTTCTGCTTTAAACTCTAGGTACACATCCAAAATGTATTACTGAGTTGAAAGAAGTGGATTCTGGTGCATGGTTTTGAAACCGCAGTCAGAGAAAAAATCACAACCATATCAACATGTTAATAACCCCCGGGGCTGTCGTTTTGGTCAAAAAATGAAAATTCTAAAAGTTCCGTTTTTTCTGCTTTAAACTCTAGGTACACATCCAAAATGTATTACTGAGTTGAAATAAGTGGATTCTGGTGCAAGCTTTTGAAACCGCAGTTATAAAAAAAATCACATCCATATCAACATCTTTATATCCCCCGGGGCTGTCGTTTTGGTCAAAAAATGAAAATTCTAAAAGTTCCGTTTTTTCTGCTTTAAACTCTAGGTACACATCCAAAATGTATAACTGAGTTGAAAGAAGTGGATTGTGGTGCTTGGTTTTGAAACCGCAGTCAGAATAAAAATCACAACCATATCAACATGTTTATAACCCCCGGGACTGTCGTTTTGGTCAAAAAATTAAAATTCTAAAAGTTCCGTTTTTCCTGCTTTAAACTCTAGGTACACATCCAAAATGTATTACTGAGTTGAAAGAAGTGGATTCTGGTGCATGGTTTTGAAACCGCAGTCAGAAAAAAATCACAACCATATCAACATGTTAATAACCCCCGAGGCTGTCGTTTTGGTCAAAAAATGAAAATTCTAAAAGTTCCGTTTTTTCTGCTTTAAACTCTAGGTACACATCCAAAATGTATAACTGAGTTGAAAGAAGTGGATTCTGGTGCATGGTTTTGAAACCGCAGTCAGAAAAAAAATCACAACCATATCAACATGTTTATAACCCCCGGGGCTGTCGTTTTGGTCAAAAAATGAAAAATATAAAAGTTCCGTTTTTTCTGCTTTAAACTCTAGGTACACATCCAAAATGTATTACTGAGTTGAAAGAAGTGGATTCTGGTGCATGGTTTTGAAACCGCAGTCAGAAAAAAATCACAACCATATCAACATGTTTATAACCCCCGAGGCTGTCGTTTTGGTCAAAAAATGAAAAATCTAAAAGTTCAGTTTTTTCTGCTTTAAACTCTAGGTACACATCCAAAATGTATTACTGAGTTGAAAGAAGTGGATTCTGGTGCATGGTTTTGAAACCGCAGTCAGAAAAAAAATCACAACCATATCAACATGTTAATAACCCCCGGGGCTGTCGTTTTGGTCAAAAAATGAAAATTCTAAAAGTTCCGTTTTTTCTGCTTTAAACTCTAGGTACACATCCAAAATGTATTACTGAGTTGAAATAAGTGGATTCTGGTGCATGCTTTTGAAACCGCAGTTATAAAAAAAATCACATCCATATCAACATGTTTATAACCCCCGGGGCTGTCGTTTTGGTCAAAAAATGAAAATTCTAAAAGTTCCGTTTTTTCTGCTTTAAACTCTAGGTACACATCCAAAATGTATAACTGAGTTGAAAGAAGTGGATTCTGGTGCATGGTTTTGAAACCGCAGTCAGAAAAAAAATCACAACCATATCAACATGTTTATAACCCCCGGGGCTGTCGTTTTGGTCAAAAAATGAAAAATATAAAAGTTCCGTTTTTTCTGCTTTAAACTCTAGGTACACATCCAAAATGTATAACTGAGTTGAAAGAAGTGGATTCTGGTGCATGGTTTTGAAACCGCAGTCAGAAAAAAAATCACAACCATATCAACATGTTTATAACCCCCGGGGCTGTCATTTTGGTCAAAAAATGAAAAATATAAAAGTTCCGTTTTTTCTGCTTTAAACTCTAGGTACACATCCAAAATGTATTACTGAGTTGAAAGAAGTGGATTCTGGTGCATGGTTTTGAAACCGCAGTCAGAAAAAAAATCACAACCATATCAACATGTTAATAACCCCCGGGGCTGTTGTTTTGGTCAAAAAATGAAAATTCTAAAAGTTCCGTTTTTTCTGCTTTAAACTCTAGGTACACATCCAAAATGTATTACTGAGTTGAAAGAAGTGGATTCTGGTGCATGGTTTTGAAACCGCAGTCAGAAAAAAAATCACAACCATATCAACATGTTTATAAACCCCGGGGCTGTCGTTTTGGTCAAAAAATTAAAATTCTAAAAGTTCCGTTTTTTCTGCTTTAAACTCTAGGTACACATCCAAAATGTATAACTGAGTTGAAAGAAGTGGATTCTGGTGCATGGTTTTGAAACCGCAATCAGAAAAAAATCACAACCATATCAACATGTTTATAACCCCCGGGGCTGTCGTTTTGGTCAAAAAATGAAAAATCTAAAAGTTCAGTTTTTTCTGCTTTAAACTCTAGGTACACATCCAAAATGTATTACTGAGTTGAAAGAAGTGGATTCTGGTGCATGGTTTTGAAACCGCAGTCAGAAAAAAAATCACAACCATATCAACATGTTAATAACCCCCGGGGCTGTCGTTTTGGTCAAAAAATGAAAATTCTAAAAGTTCCGTTTTTTCTGCTTTAAACTCTAGGTACACATCCAAAATGTATTACTGAGTTGAAATAAGTGGATTCTGGTGCATGCTTTTGAAACCGCAGTTATAAAAAAAATCACATCCATATCAACATGTTTATAACCCCCGGGGCTGTCGTTTTGGTCAAAAAATGAAAATTCTAAAAGTTCCGTTTTTTCTGCTTTAAACTCTAGGTACACATCCAAAATGTATTACTGAGTTGAAATAAGTGGATTCTGGTGCATGCTTTTGAAACCGCAGTTATAAAAAAAATCAGATCCATATCAACATGTTTATAACCCCCGGGGCTGTCGTTTTGGTCAAAAAATGAAAATTCTAAAAGTTCCGTTTTTTCTGCTTTAAACTCTAGGTACACATCCAAAATGTATAACTGAGTTGAAAGAAGTGGATTCTGATGCATGGTTTTGAAACCGCAGTCAGAAAAAAAATCACAACCATATCAACATGTTTATAACCCCCGGGGCTGTCGTTTTGGTCAAAAAATGAAAAATATAAAAGTTCCGTTTTTTCTGCTTTAAACTCTAGGTACACATCCAAAATGTATTACTGAGTTGAAAGAGGTGGATTCTGGTGCATGGTTTTGAAACCGCAGTCAGAAAAAAAATCACAACCATATCAACATGTTAATAACCCCCGGGGCTGTCGTTTTGGTCAAAAAATGAAAATTCTAAAAGTTCCGTTTTTTCTGCTTTAAACTCTAGGTACACATCCAAAATGTATTACTGAGTTGAAATAAGTGGATTCTGGTGCATGCTTTTGAAACCGCAGTCAGAAAAAAAATCACAACCATATCAACATGTTAATAACCCCCGGGGCTGTCGTTTTGGTCAAAAAATGAAAATTCTAAAAGTTCCGTTTTTTCTGCTTTAAACTCTAGGTACACATCCAAAATGTATTACTGAGTTGAAAGAAGTGGATTCTGGTGCATGGTTTTGAAACCGCAGTTATAAAAAAAATCACATCCATATCAACATGTTTATAACCCCCGGGGCTGTCGTTTTGGTCAAAAAATGAAAATTCTAAAAGTTCTGTTTTTTCTGCTTTAAACTCTAGGTACACATCCAAAATGTATAACTGAGTTGAAAGAAGTGGATTCTGGTGCATGGTTTTGAAACCGCAGTCAGAAAAAAAAATCACAACCATATCAACATGTTTATAACCCCCGGGGCTGTCGTTTTGGTCAAAAAATGAAAAATCTAAAAGTTCCGTTTTTTCTGCTTTAAACTCTAGGTACACATCCAAAATGTATTACTGAGTTGAAAGAAGTGGATTCTGGTGCATGGTTTTGAAACCGCAGTCAGAAAAAAAATCACAACCATATCAACATGTTAATAACCCCCGGGGCTGTCGTTTTGGTCAAAAATGAAAATTCTAAAAGTTCAGTTTTTTCTGCTTTAAACTCTAGGTACACATCCAAAATGTATTACTGAGTTGAAATAAGTGGATCTGGTGCATGGTTTTGAAACCGCAGTCAGAAAAAAAATCACAATCATATCAACATGTTAATAACCCCCGGGGCTGTCGTTTTGGTCAAAAAATGAAAATTCTAAAAGTTCCGTTTTTTCTGCTTTAAACTCTAGGTACACATCCAAAATGTATTACTGAGTTGAAAGAAGTGGATTCTGGTGCATGGTTTTGAAACCGCAGTCAGAAAAAAAATCACAACCATATCAACATGTTTATAACCCCCGGGGCTGTCGTTTTGGTCAAAAAATGAAAAATATAAAAGTTCCGTTTTTTCTGCTTTAAACTCTAGGTACACATCCAAAATGTATTACTGAGTTGAAAGAAGTGGATTCTGGTGCATGGTTTTGAAACCGCAGTCAGAAAAAAAAATCACAACCATATCAACATGTTAATAACCCCCGGGGCTGTCGTTTTGGTCAAAAAATGAAAATTCTAAAAGTTCCGTTTTTTCTGCTTTAAACTCTAGATACACATCCAAAATGTATTACTGAGTTGAAAGAAGTGGATTCTGGTGCATGCTTTTGAAACCGCAGTCAGAAAAAAAATCACAACCATATCAACATGTTAATAACCCCCGGGGCTGTCGTTTTGGTCAAAAAATGAAAATTCTAAAAGTTCCGTTTTTTCTGCTTTAAACTCTAGGTACACATCCAAAATGTATTACTGAGTTGAAAGAAGTGGATTCTGGAGCATGGTTTTGAAACCGCAGTTATAAAAAAAATCACATCCATATCAACATGTTTATAACCCCCGGGGCTGTCGTTTTGGTCAAAAAATGAAAATTCTAAAAGTTCTGTTTTTTCTGCTTTAAACTCTAGGTACACATCCAAAATGTATAACTGAGTTGAAAGAAGTGGATTCTGGTGCATGGTTTTGAAACCGCAGTCAGAAAAAAAAATCACAACCATATCAACATGTTTATAACCCCCGGGGCTGTCGTTTTGGTCAAAAAATGAAAAATCTAAAAGTTCCGTTTTTTCTGCTTTAAACTCTAGGTACACATCCAAAATGTATTACTGAGTTGAAAGAAGTGGATTCTGGTGCATGGTTTTGAAACCGCAGTCAGAAAAAAAATCACAACCATATCAACATGTTAATAACCCCCGGGGCTGTCGTTTTGGTCAAAAATGAAAACTCTAAAAGTTCAGTTTTTTCTGCTTTAAACTCTAGGTACACATCCAAAATGTATTACTGAGTTGAAATAAGTGGATTCTGGTGCATGGTTTTGAAACCGCAGTCAGAAAAAAAATCACAACCATATCAACATGTTAATAACCCCCGGGGCTGTCGTTTTGGTCAAAAAATGAAAATTCTAAAAGTTCCGTTTTTTCTGCTTTAAACTCTAGGTACACATCCAAAATGTATTACTGAGTTGAAAGAAGTGGATTCTGGAGCATGGTTTTGAAACCGCAGTCAGAAAAAAAAATCACAACCATATCAACATGTTTATAACCCCCGGGGCTGTCGTTTTGGTCAAAAAATGAAAAATCTAAAAGTTCCGTTTTTTCTGCTTTAAACTCTAGGTACACATCCAAAATGTATTACTGAGTTGAAAGAAGTGGATTCTGGTGCATGGTTTTGAAACCGCAGTCAGAAAAAAAATCACAACCATATCAACATGTTAATAACCCCCGGGGCTGTCGTTTTGGTCAAAAATGAAAATTCTAAAAGTTCAGTTTTTTCTGCTTTAAACTCTAGGTACACATCCAAAATGTATTACTGAGTTGAAATAAGTGGATTCCGGTGCATGGTTTTGAAACCGCAGTCAGAAAAAAAATCACAACCATATCAACATGTTAATAACCCCCGGGGCTGTCGTTTTGGTCAAAAAATGAAAATTCTAAAAGTTCCGTTTTTTCTGCTTTAAACTCTAGGTACACATCCAAAATGTATTACTGAGTTGAAAGAAGTGGATTCTGGAGCATGGTTTTGAAACCGCAGTCATAAAAAAAATCACAACCATATCAACATGTTTATAACCCCCGGGGCTGTCGTTTTGGTCAAAAAATGAAAATTCTAAAAGTTCCGTTTTTTCTGCTTTAAACTCTAGGTACACATCCAAAATGTATAACTGAGTTGAAAGAAGTGGATTCTGGTGCATGGTTTTGAAACCGCAGTCAGAAAAAAAATCACAACCATATCAACATGTTTATAACCCCCGGGGCTGTCGTTTTGGTCAAAAAATGAAAAATCTAAAAGTTCCGTTTTTTCTGCTTTAAACTCTAGGTACACATCCAAAATGTATTACTGAGTTGAAAGAAGTGGATTCTGGTGCATGGTTTTGAAACCGCAGTCAGAAAAAAAATCACAACCATATCAACATGTTAATAACCCCCGGGGCTGTCGTTTTGGTCAAAAAATGAAAATTCTAAAAGTTCCGTTTTTTCTGCTTTAAACTCTAGGTACACATCCAAAATGTATTACTGAGTTGAAAGAAGTGGATTCTGGAGCATGGTTTTAAAACCGCAGTTATAAAAAAAATCACATCCATATCAACATGTTTATAAACCCCGGGGCTGTCGTTTTGGTCAAAAAATGAAAATTCTAAAAGTTCTGTTTTTTCTGCTTTAAACTCTAGGTACACATCCAAAATGTATAACTGAGTTGAAAGAAGTGGATTCTGGTGCATGGTTTTGAAACCGCAGTCAGAAAAAAAAATCACAACCATATCAACATGTTTATAACCCCCGGGGCTGTCGTTTTGGTCAAAAAATGAAAAATCTAAAAGTTCCGTTTTTTCTGCTTTAAACTCTAGGTACACATCCAAAATGTATTACTGAGTTGAAAGAAGTGGATTCTGGTGCATGGTTTTGAAACCGCAGTCAGAAAAAAAATCACAACCATATCAACATGTTAATAAACCCCGGGGCTGTCGTTTTGGTCAAAAATGAAAATTCTAAAAGTTCAGTTTTTTCTGCTTTAAACTCTAGGTACACATCCAAAATGTATTACTGAGTTGAAATAAGTGGATTCCGGTGCATGGTTTTAAAACCGCAGTCAGAAAAAAAATCACAACCATATCAACATGTTAATAACCCCCGGGGCTGTCGTTTTGGTCAAAAAATGAAAATTCTAAAAGTTCCGTTTTTTCTGCTTTAAACTCTAGGTACACATCCAAAATGTATTACTGAGTTGAAAGAAGTGGATTCTGGAGCATGGTTTTGAAACCGCAGTCATAAAAAAAATCACAACCATATCAACATGTTTATAACCCCCGGGGCTGTCGTTTTGGTCAAAAAATGAAAAATATAAAAGTTCCGTTTTTTCTGCTTTAAACTCTAGGTACACATCCAAAATGTATTACTGAGTTGAAAGAAGTGGATTCTGGTGCATGGTTTTGAAACCGCAGTCAGAAAAAAAATCACATCCATATCAACATGTTTATAACCCCCGGGGCTGTCGTTTTGGTCAAAAAATGAAAATTCTAAAAGTTCTGTTTTTTTTGCTTTAAACTCTAGGTACACATCCAAAATGTATAACTGAGTTGAAAGAAGTGGATTCTGGTGCATGGTTTTGAAACCGTAGTCAGAAAAACAAATCACAACCATATCAACATGTTTATAACCCCCGGGGCTGTCGTTTTGGTCAAAAAATGAAAAATCTAAAAGTTCCGTTTTTTCTGCTTTAAACTCTAGGTACACATCCAAAATGTATTACTGAGTTGAAAGAAGTGGATTCTGGTGCATGGTTTTGAAACCGCAGTCAGAAAAAAAATCACAACCATATCAACATGTTAATAACCCCCGGGGCTGTCGTTTTGGTCAAAAATGAAAATTCTAAAAGTTCAGTTTTTTCTGCTTTAAACTCTAGGTACACATCCAAAATGTATTACTGAGTTGAAATAAGTGGATTCTGGTGCATGGTTTTGAAACCGCAGTCAGAAAAAAAATCACAACCATATCAACATGTTAATAACCCCCGGGGCTGTCGTTTTGGTCAAAAAATGAAAATTCTAAAAGTTCCGTTTTTTCTGCTTTAAACTCTAGGTACACATCCAAAATGTATTACTGAGTTGAAAGAAGTGGATTCTGGAGCATGGTTTTGAAACCGCAGTTATAAAAAAAATCACATCCATATCAACATGTTTATAACCCCCGGGGCTGTCGTTTTGGTCAAAAAATGAAAATTCTAAAAGTTCTGTTTTTTCTGCTTTAAACTCTAGGTACACATCCAAAATGTATAACTGAGTTGAAAGAAGTGGATTCTGGTGCATGGTTTTGAAACCGCAGTCAGAAAAAAAAATCACAACCATATCAACATGTTTATAACCCCCGGGGCTGTCGTTTTGGTCAAAAAATGAAAAATCTAAAAGTTCCGTTTTTTCTGCTTTAAACTCTAGGTACACATCCAAAATGTATTACTGAGTTGAAAGAAGTGGACTCTGGTGCATGGTTTTGAAACCGCAGTCAGAAAAAAAATCACAACCATATCAACATGTTAATAATCCCCGGGACTGTCGTTTTGGTCAAAAAATGAAAATTCTAAAAGTTCCGTTTTTTCTGCTTTAAACTCTAGGTACACATCCAAAATGTATTACTGAGTTGAAAGAAGTGGATTCTGGAGCATGGTTTTGAAACCGCAGTCATAAAAAAAATCACAACCATATCAACATGTTTATAACCCCCGGGGCTGTCGTTTTGGTCAAAAAATGAAAAATATAAAAGTTCCGTTTTTTCTGCTTTAAACTCTAGGTACACATCCAAAATGTATTACTGAGTTGAAAGAAGTGGATTCTGGTGCATGGTTTTGAAACCGCAGTCAGAAAAAAAATCACAACCATATCAACACTTTAATAACCCCCGGGGCTGTCGTTTTGGTCAAAAAATGAAAATTCTAAAAGTTCCGTTTTTTCTGCTTTAAACTCTAGGTACACATCCAAAATGTATTACTGAGTTGAAATAAGTGGATTCTGGTGCATGCTTTTGAAACCGCAGTCAGAAAAAAAATCACAACCATATCAACATGTTAATAACCCCCGGGGCTGTCGTTTTGGTCAAAAAATGAAAATTCTAAAAGTTCCGTTTTTTCTGCTTTAAACTCTAGGTACACATCCAAAATGTATTACTGAGTTGAAAGAAGTGGATTCTGGAGCATGGTTTTGAAACCGCAGTTATAAAAAAAATCACATCCATATCAACATGTTTATAACCCCCGGGGCTGTCGTTTTGGTCAAAAAATGAAAATTCTAAAAGTTCTGTTTTTTTTGCTTTAAACTCTAGGTACACATCCAAAATGTATAACTGAGTTGAAAGAAGTGGATTCTGGTGCATGGTTTTGAAACCGCAGTCAGAAAAAAAAATCACAACCATATCAACATGTTTATAACCCCCGGGGCTGTCGTTTTGGTCAAAAAATGAAAAATCTAAAAGTTCCGTTTTTTCTGCTTTAAACTCTAGGTACACATCCAAAATGTATTACTGAGTTGAAAGAAGTGGATTCTGGTGCATGGTTTTGAAACCGCAGTCAGAAAAAAAATCACAACCATATCAACATGTTAATAACCCCCGGGGCTGTCGTTTTGGTCAAAAATGAAAATTCTAAAAGTTCAGTTTTTTCTGCTTTAAACTCTAGGTACACATCCAAAATGTATTACTGAGTTGAAATAAGTGGATTCTGGTGCATGGTTTTGAAACCGCAGTCAGAAAAAAAATCACAACCATATCAACATGTTAATAACCCCCGGGGCTGTCGTTTTGGTCAAAAAATGAAAATTCTAAAAGTTCCGTTTTTTCTGCTTTAAACTCTAGGTACACATCCAAAATGTATTACTGAGTTGAAAGAAGTGGATTCTGGAGCATGGTTTTGAAACCGCAGTTATAAAAAAAATCACATCCATATCAACATGTTTATAACCCCCGGGGCTGTCGTTTTGGTCAAAAAATGAAAATTCTAAAAGTTCTGTTTTTTCTGCTTTAAACTCTAGGTACACATCCAAAATGTATAACTGAGTTGAAAGAAGTGGATTCTGGTGCATGGTTTTGAAACCGCAGTCAGAAAAAAAAATCACAACCATATCAACATGTTTATAACCCCCGGGGCTGTCGTTTTGGTCAAAAAATGAAAAATCTAAAAGTTCCGTTTTTTCTGCTTTAAACTCTAGGTACACATCCAAAATGTATTACTGAGTTGAAAGAAGTGGATTCTGGTGCATGGTTTTGAAACCGCAGTCAGAAAAAAAATCACAACCATATCAACATGTTAATAACCCCCGGGGCTGTCGTTTTGGTCAAAAATGAAAATTCTAAAAGTTCAGTTTTTTCTGCTTTAAACTCTAGGTACACATCCAAAATGTATTACTGAGTTGAAATAAGTGGATTCCGGTGCATGGTTTTGAAACCGCAGTCAGAAAAAAAATCACAACCATATCAACATGTTAATAACCCCCGGGGCTGTCGTTTTGGTCAAAAAAATTTAAATTCTAAAAGTTCCGTTTTTTCTGCTTTAAACTCTAGGTACACATCCAAAATGTATTACTGAGTTGAAAGAAGTGGATTCTGGAGCATGGTTTTGAAACCGCAGTCATAAAAAAAATCACATCCATATCAACATGTTTATAACCCCCGGGGCTGTCGTTTTGGTCAAAAAATGAAAATTCTAAAAGTTCTGTTTTTTCTGCTTTAAACTCTAGGTACACATCCAAAATGTATAACTGAGTTGAAAGAAGTGGATTCTGGTGCATGGTTTTGAAACCGCAGTCAGAAAAAAAATAACAACCATATCAACATGTTTATAACCCCCGGGGCTGTCGTTTTGGTCAAAAAATGAAAATTCTAAAAGTTCCGTTTTTTCTGCTTTAAACTCTAGGTACACATCCAAAATGTATTACTGAGTTGAAAGAAGTGGATTCTGGTGCATGGTTTTGAAACCGCAGTCAGAAAAAAAATCACAACCATATCAACATGTTAATAACCCCCGGGGCTGTCGTTTTGGTCAAAAAATGAAAATTCTAAAAGTTCCGTTTTTTCTGCTTTAAACTCTAGGTACACATCCAAAATGTATTACTGAGTTGAAAGAAGTGGATTCTGGTGCATGGTTTTGAAACCGCAGTCAGAAAAAAAATCACAACCATATCAACATGTTAATATCCCCCGGGGCTGTTGTTTTGGTCAAAAAATGAAAATTCTAAAATTTCCGTTTTTTCTGCTTTAAACTCTAGGTACACATCCAAAATGTATTACTGAGTTGAAAGAAGTGGATTCTGGTGCATGGTTTTGAAACCGCAGTCAGAAAAAAAATCACAACCATATCAACATGTTAATAACCCCCGGGGCTGTCGTTTTGGTCAAAAAATGAAAATTCTAAAAGTTCAGTTTTTTCTGCTTTAAACTCTAGGTACACATCCAAAATGTATTACTGAGTTGAAAGAAGTGGATTCTGGTGCATGGTTTTGAAACCGCAGTCAGAAAAAAAATCACAACCATATCAACATGTTAATAACCCCCGGGGCTGTCGTTTTGGTCAAAAATGAAAATTCTAAAAGTTCAGTTTTTTCTGCTTTAAACTCTAGGTACACATCCAAAATGTATTACTGAGTTGAAATAAGTGGATTCTGGTGCATGGTTTTGAAACTGCAGTCAGAAAAAAAATCACAACCATATCAACATGTTAATAACCCCCGGGGCTGTCGTTTTGGTCAAAAAATGAAAATTCTAAAAGTTCCGTTTTTTCTGCTTTAAACTCTAGGTACACATCCAAAATGTATTACTGAGTTGAAAGAAGTGGATTCTGGAGCATGGTTTTGAAACCGCAGTTATAAAAAAAATCACATCCATATCAACATGTTTATAATCCCCGGGGCTGTCGTTTTGGTCAAAAAATGAAAATTCTAAAAGTTCTGTTTTTTCTGCTTTAAACTCTAGGTACACATCCAAAATGTATAACTGAGTTGAAAGAAGTGGATTCTGGTGCATGGTTTTGAAACCGCAGTCAGAAAAAAAAATCACAACCATATCAACATGTTTATAACCCCCGGGGCTGTCGTTTTGGTCAAAAAATGAAAAATCTAAAAGTTCCGTTTTTTCTGCTTTAAACTCTAGGTACACATCCAAAATGTATTACTGAGTTGAAAGAAGTGGATTCTGGTGCATGGTTTTGAAACCGCAGTCAGAAAAAAAATCACATCCATATCAACATGTTTATAACCCCCGGGGCTGTCGTTTTGGTCAAAAAATGAAAATTCTAAAAGTTCCGTTTTTTCTGCTTTAAACTCTAGGTACACATCCAAAATGTATTACTGAGTTGAAAGAAGTGGATTCTGGTGCATGGTTTTGAAACCACAGTCATAAAAAAAATCACATCCATATCAACATGTTTATAACCCCCGGGGCTGTCGTTTTGGTCAAAAAATGAAAATTCTAAAAGTTCTGTTTTTTCTGTTTTAAACTCTAGGTACACATCCAAAATGTATTACTGAGTTGAAAGAAGTGGATTCTGGTGCATGGTTTTGAAACCGCAGTCAGAAAAAAAATCACAACCATATCAACATGTTAATAACCCCCGGGGCTGTCGTTTTGGTCAAAAAATGAAAATTCTAAAAGTTCCGTTTTTTCTGCTTTAAACTCTAGGTACACATCCAAAATGTATTACTGAGTTGAAAGAAGTGGATTCTGGTGCATGGTTTTGAAACCGCAGTCAGAAAAAAAATCACAACCATATCAACATGTTAATAACCCCCGGGGCTGTCGTTTTGGTCAAAAATGAAAATTCTAAAAGTTCAGTTTTTTCTGCTTTAAACTCTAGGTACACATCCAAAATGTATTACTGAGTTGAAATAAGTGGATTCTGGTGCATGGTTTTGAAACCGCAGTCAGAAAAAAAATCACAACCATATCAACATGTTAATAAACCCCGGGGCTGTCGTTTTGGTCAAAAAATGAAAATTCTAAAAGTTCTGTTTTTTCTGCTTTAAACTCTAGGTACACATCCAAAATGTATTACTAAGTTGAACGAAGTGGATTCTGGAGCATGGTTTTGAAACCGCAGTTATAAAAAAAATCACATCCATATCAACATGTTTATAACCCCCGGGGCTGTCGTTTTGGTCAAAAAATGAAAATTCTAAAAGTTCTGTTTTTTCTGCTTTAAACTCTAGGTACACATCCAAAATGTATAACTGAGTTGAAAGAAGTGGATTCTGGTGCATGGTTTTGAAACCGCAGTCAGAAAAAAAAATCACAACCATATCAACATGTTTATAACCCCCGGGGCTGTCGTTTTGGTCAAAAAATGAAAAATCTAAAAGTTCCGTTTTTTCTGCTTTAAACTCTAGGTACACATCCAAAATGTATTACTGAGTTGAAAGAAGTGGATTCTGGTGCATGGTTTTGAAACCGCAGTCAGAAAAAAAATCACAACCATATCAACATGTTAATAACCCCCGGGGCTGTCGTTTTGGTCAAAAATGAAAATTCTAAAAGTTCAGTTTTTTCTGCTTTAAACTCTAGGTACACATCCAAAATGTATTACTGAGTTGAAATAAGTGGATTCTGGTGCATGGTTTTGAAACCGCAGTCAGAAAAAAAATCACAACCATATCAACATGTTAATAACCCCCGGGGCTGTCGTTTTGGTCAAAAAATGAAAATTCTAAAAGTTCCGTTTTTTCTGCTTTAAACTCTAGGTACACATCCAAAATGTATTACTGAGTTGAAAGAAGTGGATTCTGGAGCATGGTTTTGAAACCGCAGTTATAAAAAAAATCACATCCATATCAACATGTTTATAACCCCCGGGGCTGTCGTTTTGGTCAAAAAATGAAAATTCTAAAAGTTCTGTTTTTTCTGCTTTAAACTCTAGGTACACATCCAAAATGTATAACTGAGTTGAAAGAAGTGGATTCTGGTGCATGGTTTTGAAACCGCAGTCAGAAAAAAAAATCACAACCATATCAACATGTTTATAACCCCCGGGGCTGTCGTTTTGGTCAAAAAATGAAAAATCTAAAAGTTCCGTTTTTTCTGCTTTAAACTCTAGGTACACATCCAAAATGTATTACTGAGTTGAAAGAAGTGGACTCTGGTGCATGGTTTTGAAACCGCAGTCAGAAAAAAAATCACAACCATATCAACATGTTAATAACCCCCGGGACTGTCGTTTTGGTCAAAAAATGAAAATTCTAAAAGTTCCGTTTTTTCTGCTTTAAACTCTAGGTACACATCCAAAATGTATTACTGAGTTGAAAGAAGTGGATTCTGGAGCATGGTTTTGAAACCGCAGTCATAAAAAAAATCACAACCATATCAACATGTTTATAACCCCCGGGGCTGTCGTTTTGGTCAAAAAATGAAAAATATAAAAGTTCCGTTTTTTCTGCTTTAAACTCTAGGTACACATCCAAAATGTATTACTGAGTTGAAAGAAGTGGATTCTGGTGCATGGTTTTGAAACCGCAGTCAGAAAAAAAATCACAACCATATCAACACTTTAATAACCCCCGGGGCTGTCGTTTTGGTCAAAAAATGAAAATTCTAAAAGTTCCGTTTTTTCTGCTTTAAACTCTAGGTACACATCCAAAATGTATTACTGAGTTGAAATAAGTGGATTCTGGTGCATGCTTTTGAAACCGCAGTCAGAAAAAAAATCAAAACCATATCAACATGTTAATAACCCCCGGGGCTGTCGTTTTGGTCAAAAAATGAAAATTCTAAAAGTTCCGTTTTTTCTGCTTTAAACTCTAGGTACACATCCAAAATGTATTACTGAGTTGAAAGAAGTGGATTCTGGAGCATGGTTTTGAAACCGCAGTTATAAAAAAAATCACATCCATATCAACATGTTTATAACCCCCGGGGCTGTCGTTTTGGTCAAAAAATGAAAATTCTAAAAGTTCTGTTTTTTTTGCTTTAAACTCTAGGTACACATCCAAAATGTATAACTGAGTTGAAATAAGTGGATTCTGGTGCATGGTTTTGAAACCGCAGTCAGAAAAAAAAATCACAACCATATCAACATGTTTATAACCCCCGGGGCTGTCGTTTTGGTCAAAAAATGAAAAATCTAAAAGTTCCGTTTTTTCTGCTTTAAACTCTAGGTACACATCCAAAATGTATTACTGAGTTGAAAGAAGTGGATTCTGGTGCATGGTTTTGAAACCGCAGTCAGAAAAAAAATCACAACCATATCAACATGTTAATAACCCCCGGGGCTGTCGTTTTGGTCAAAAATGAAAATTCTAAAAGTTCAGTTTTTTCTGCTTTAAACTCTAGGTACACATCCAAAATGTATTACTGAGTTGAAATAAGTGGATTCTGGTGCATGGTTTTGAAACCGCAGTCAGAAAAAAAATCACAACCATATCAACATGTTAATAACCCCCGGGGCTGTCGTTTTGGTCAAAAAATGAAAATTCTAAAAGTTCCGTTTTTTCTGCTTTAAACTCTAGGTACACATCCAAAATGTATTACTGAGTTGAAAGAAGTGGATTCTGGAGCATGGTTTTGAAACCGCAGTTATAAAAAAAATCACATCCATATCAACATGTTTATAACCCCCGGGGCTGTCGTTTTGGTCAAAAAATGAAAATTCTAAAAGTTCTGTTTTTTCTGCTTTAAACTCTAGGTACACATCCAAAATGTATAACTGAGTTGAAAGAAGTGGATTCTGGTGCATGGTTTTGAAACCGCAGTCAGAAAAAAAAATCACAACCATATCAACATGTTTATAACCCCCGGGGCTGTCGTTTTGGTCAAAAAATGAAAAATCTAAAAGTTCCGTTTTTTCTGCTTTAAACTCTAGGTACACATCCAAAATGTATTACTGAGTTGAAAGAAGTGGATTCTGGTGCATGGTTTTGAAACCGCAGTCAGAAAAAAAATCACAACCATATCAACATGTTAATAACCCCCGGGGCTGTCGTTTTGGTCAAAAATGAAAATTCTAAAAGTTCAGTTTTTTCTGCTTTAAACTCTAGGTACACATCCAAAATGTATTACTGAGTTGAAATAAGTGGATTCCGGTGCATGGTTTTGAAACCGCAGTCAGAAAAAAAATCACAACCATATCAACATGTTAATAACCCCCGGGGCTGTCGTTTTGGTCAAAAAAATTAAAATTCTAAAAGTTCCGTTTTTTCTGCTTTAAACTCTAGGTACACATCCAAAATGTATTACTGAGTTGAAAGAAGTGGATTCTGGAGCATGGTTTTGAAACCGCAGTCATAAAAAAAATCACATCCATATCAACATGTTTATAACCCCCGGGGCTGTCGTTTTGGTCAAAAAATGAAAATTCTAAAAGTTCTGTTTTTTCTGCTTTAAACTCTAGGTACACATCCAAAATGTATAACTGAGTTGAAAGAAGTGGATTCTGGTGCATGGTTTTGAAACCGCAGTCAGAAAAAAAATCACAACCATATCAACATGTTAATAACCCCCGGGGCTGTCGTTTTGGTCAAAAAATGAAAATTCTAAAAGTTCCGTTTTTTCTGCTTTAAACTCTAGGTACACATCCAAAATGTATTACTGAGTTGAAAGAAGTGGATTCTGGAGCATGGTTTTGAAACCGCAGTCATAAAAAAAATCACATCCATATCAACATGTTTATAACCCCCGGGGCTGTCGTTTTGGTCAAAAAATGAAAATTCTAAAAGTTCTGTTTTTTCTGCTTTAAACTCTAGGTACACATCCAAAATGTATAACTGAGTTGAAAGAAGTGGATTCTGGTGCATGGTTTTGAAACCGCAGTCAGAAAAAAAATAACAACCATATCAACATGTTTATAACCCCCGGGGCTGTCGTTTTGGTCAAAAAATGAAAATTCTAAAAGTTCCGTTTTTTCTGCTTTAAACTCTAGGTACACATCCAAAATGTATTACTGAGTTGAAAGAAGTGGATTCTGGTGCATGGTTTTGAAACCGCAGTCAGAAAAAAAATCACAACCATATCAACATGTTAATAACCCCCGGGGCTGTCGTTTTGGTCAAAAAATGAAAATTCTAAAAGTTCCGTTTTTTCTGCTTTAAACTCTAGGTACACATCCATAATGTATTACTGAGTTGAAAGAAGTGGATTCTGGTGCATGGTTTTGAAACCGCAGTCAGAAAAAAAATCACAACCATATCAACATGTTAATATCCCCCGGGGCTGTTGTTTTGGTCAAAAAATGAAAATTCTAAAATTTCCGTTTTTTCTGCTTTAAACTCTAGGTACACATCCAAAATGTATTACTGAGTTGAAAGAAGTGGATTCTGGTGCATGGTTTTGAAACCGCAGTCAGAAAAAAAATCACAACCATATCAACATGTTAATAACCCCCGGGGCTGTCGTTTTGGTCAAAAATGAAAATTCTAAAAGTTCAGTTTTTTCTGCTTTAAACTCTAGGTACACATCCAAAATGTATTACTGAGTTGAAATAAGTGGATTCTGGTGCATGGTTTTGAAACCGCAGTCAGAAAAAAAATCACAACCATATCAACATGTTAATAACCCCCGGGGCTGTCGTTTTGGTCAAAAAATGAAAATTCTAAAAGTTCCGTTTTTTCTGCTTTAAACTCTAGGTACACATCCAAAATGTATTACTGAGTTGAAAGAAGTGGATTCTGGTGCATGGTTTTGAAACCGCAGTCAGAAAAAAAATCACAACCATATCAACATGTTAATAACCCCCGGGGCTGTCGTTTTGGTCAAAAATGAAAATTCTAAAAGTTCAGTTTTTTCTGCTTTAAACTCTAGGTACACATCCAAAATGTATTACTGAGTTGAAATAAGTGGATTCTGGTGCATGGTTTTGAAACTGCAGTCAGAAAAAAAATCACAACCATATCAACATGTTAATAACCCCCGGGGCTGTCGTTTTGGTCAAAAAATGAAAATTCTAAAAGTTCCGTTTTTTCTGCTTTAAACTCTAGGTACACATCCAAAATGTATTACTGAGTTGAAAGAAGTGGATTCTGGAGCATGGTTTTGAAACCGCAGTTATAAAAAAAATCACATCCATATCAACATGTTTATAATCCCCGGGGCTGTCGTTTTGGTCAAAAAATGAAAATTCTAAAAGTTCCGTTTTTTCTGCTTTAAACTCTAGGTACACATCCAAAATGTATTACTGAGTTGATAGAAGTGGATTCTGGTGCATGGTTTTGAAACCACAGTCAGAAAAAAAATCACAACCATATCAACATGTTTATAACCCCGGGGCTGTCGTTTTGGTCAAAAAATGAAAATTCTAAAAGTTCAGTTTTTTCTGCTTTAAACTCTAGGTACACATCCAAAATGTATAACTGAGTTGAAAGAAGTGGATTCTGGTGCATGGTTTTGAAACCGCAGTCAGAAAAAAAAATCACAACCATATCAACATGTTTATAACCCCCGGGGCTGTCGTTTTGGTCAAAAAATGAAAAATCTAAAAGTTCCGTTTTTTCTGCTTTAAACTCTAGGTACACATCCAAAATGTATTACTGAGTTGAAAGAAGTGGATTCTGGTGCATGGTTTTGAAACCGCAGTCAGAAAAAAAATCACATCCATATCAACATGTTTATAACCCCCGGGGCTGTCGTTTTGGTCAAAAAATGAAAATTCTAAAAGTTCTGTTTTTTCTGCTTTAAACTCTAGGTACACATCCAAAATGTATTACTGAGTTGAAAGAAGTGGATTCTGGTGCATGGTTTTGAAACCGCAGTCAGAAAAAAAATCACAACCATATCAACATGTTAATAACCCCCGGGGCTGTCGTTTTGGTCAAAAAATGAAAATTCTAAAAGTTCCGTTTTTTCTGCTTTAAACTCTAGGTACACATCCAAAATGTATTACTGAGTTGAACGAAGTGGATTCTGGAGCATGGTTTTGAAACCGCAGTTATAAAAAAAATCACATCCATATCAACATGTTTATAACCCCCGGGGCTGTCGTTTTGGTCAAAAAATGAAAATTCTAAAAGTTCTGTTTTTTCTGCTTTAAACTCTAGGTACACATCCAAAATGTATAACTGAGTTGAAAGAAGTGGATTCTGGTGCATGGTTTTGAAACCGCAGTCAGAAAAAAAAATCACAACCATATCAACATGTTTATAACCCCCGGGGCTGTCGTTTTGGTCAAAAAATGAAAAATCTAAAAGTTCCGTTTTTTCTGCTTTAAACTCTAGGTACACATCCAAAATGTATTACTGAGTTGAAAGAAGTGGATTCTGGTGCATGGTTTTGAAACCGCAGTCAGAAAAAAAATCACAACCATATCAACATGTTAATAACCCCCGGGGCTGTTGTTTTGGTCAAAAAATGAAAATTCTAAAATTTCCGTTTTTTCTGCTTTAAACTCTAGGTACACATCCAAAATGTATTACTGAGTTGAAAGAAGTGGATTCCGGTGCATGGTTTTGAAACCGCAGTCAGAAAAAAATCACAACCATATCAACATGTTAATAACCCCCGGGGCTGTCGTTTTGGTCAAAAATGAAAATTCTAAAAGTTCCGTTTTTTCTGCTTTAAACTCTAGGTACACATCCAAAATGTATTACTGAGTTGAAATAAGTGGATTCTGGTGCATGGTTTTGAAACCGCAGTCATAAAAAAAATCACATCCATATCAACATGTTTATAACCCCCGGGGCTGTCGTTTTGGTAAAAAAATGAAAATTCTAAAAGTTCCGTTTTTTCTGCTTTAAACTCTAGGTACACATCCAAAATGTATTACTGAGTTGAAAGAAGTGGATTCTGGTGCATGGTTTTGAAACCGCAGTCAGAAAAAAAATCACAACCATATCAACATGTTAATAACCCCCGGGGCTGTCGTTTTGGTCAAAAATGAAAATTCTAAAAGTTCAGTTTTTTCTGCTTTAAACTCTAGGTACACATCCAAAATGTATTACTGAGTTGAAATAAGTGGATTCTGGTGCATGGTTTTGAAACTGCAGTCAGAAAAAAAATCACAACCATATCAACATGTTAATAACCCCCGGGGCTGTCGTTTTGGTCAAAAAATGAAAATTCTAAAAGTTCCGTTTTTTCTGCTTTAAACTCTAGGTACACATCCAAAATGTATTACTGAGTTGAAATAAGTGGATTCTGGTGCATGCTTTTGAAACCGCAGTCAGAAAAAAAATCACAACCATATCAACATGTTAATAACCCCCGGGGCTGTCGTTTTGGTCAAAAATGAAAATTCTAAAAGTTCAGTTTTTTCTGCTTTAAACTCTAGGTACACATCCAAAATGTATTACTGAGTTGAAATAAGTGGATTCTGGTGCATGGTTTTGAAACCGCAGTCAGAAAAAAAATCACAACCATATCAACATGTTAATAACCCCCGGGGCTGTCGTTTTGGTCAAAAAATGAAAATTCTAAAAGTTCCGTTTTTTCTGCTTTAAACTCTAGGTACACATCCAAAATGTATTACTGAGTTGAAAGAAGTGGATTCTGGAGCATGGTTTTGAAACCGCAGTTATAAAAAAAATCACATCCATATCAACATGTTTATAACCCCCGGGGCTGTCGTTTTGGTCAAAAAATGAAAATTCTAAAAGTTCTGTTTTTTCTGCTTTAAACTCTAGGTACACATCCAAAATGTATAACTGAGTTGAAAGAAGTGGATTCTGGTGCATGGTTTTGAAACCGCAGTCAGAAAAAAAAATCACAACCATATCAACATGTTTATAACCCCCGGGGCTGTCGTTTTGGTCAAAAAATGAAAAATCTAAAAGTTCCGTTTTTTCTGCTTTAAACTCTAGGTACACATCCAAAATGTATTACTGAGTTGAAAGAAGTGGATTCTGGTGCATGGTTTTGAAACCGCAGTCAGAAAAAAAATCACAACCATATCAACATGTTAATAACCCCCGGGGCTGTCGTTTTGGTCAAAAATGAAAATTCTAAAAGTTCAGTTTTTTCTGCTTTAAACTCTAGGTACACATCCAAAATGTATTACTGAGTTGAAATAAGTGGATTCCGGTGCATGGTTTTGAAACCGCAGTCAGAAAAAAAATCACAACCATATCAACATGTTAATAACCCCCGGGGCTGTCGTTTTGGTCAAAAAAAATTAAAATTCTAAAAGTTCCGTTTTTCTGCTTTAAACTCTAGGTACACATCCAAAATGTATTAAGAGTTGAAAGAAGTGGATTCTGGAGCATGGTTTTGAAACCGCAGTCATAAAAAAAATCACATCCATATCAACATGTTTATAACCCCCGGGGCTGTCGTTTTGGTCAAAAAATGAAAATTCTAAAAGTTCTGTTTTTTCTGCTTTAAACTCTAGGTACACATCCAAAATGTATAACTGAGTTGAAAGAAGTGGATTCTGGTGCATGGTTTTGAAACCGCAGTCAGAAAAAAAATAACAACCATATCAACATGTTTATAACCCCCGGGGCTGTCGTTTTGGTCAAAAAATGAAAATTCTAAAAGTTCCGTTTTTTCTGCTTTAAACTCTAGGTACACATCCAAAAATGTATTACTGAGTTGAAAGAAGTGGATTCTGGTGCATGGTTTTGAAACCGCAGTCAGAAAAAAAATCACAACCATATCAACATGTTAATATCCCCCGGGGCTGTTGTTTTGGTCAAAAAATGAAAATTCTAAAATTTCCGTTTTTTCTGCTTTAAACTCTAGGTACACATCCAAAATGTATTACTGAGTTGAAAGAAGTGGATTCTGGTGCATGGTTTTGAAACCGCAGTCACAAAAAAAATCTCAACCATATCAACATGTTAATAACCCCCGGGGCTGTCGTTTTGGTCAAAAATGAAAATTCTAAAAGTTCAGTTTTTCTGCTTTAAACTCTAGGTACAATCCAAAATGTATTACTGAGTTGAAATAAGTGGATTCTGGTGCATGGTTTTGAAACCGCAGTCAGAAAAAAAATCACAACCATATCAACATGTTAATAACCCCCGGGGCTGTCGTTTTGGTCAAAAATGAAAATTCTAAAAGTTCCGTTTTTTCTGCTTTAAACTCTAGGTACACATCCAAAATGTATTACTGAGTTGAAAGAAGTGGATTCTGGTGCATGGTTTTGAAACCGCAGTCAGAAAAAAAATCACAACCATATCAACATGTTAATAACCCCCGGGGCTGTCGTTTTGGTCAAAAATGAAAATTCTAAAAGTTCAGTTTTTTTCTGCTTTAAACTCTAGGTACACATCCAAAATGTATTACTGAGTTGAAATAAGTGGATTCTGGTGCATGGTTTTGAAACTGCAGTCAGAAAAAAAATCACAACCATATCAACATGTTAATAACCCCCGGGGCTGTCGTTTTGGTCAAAAAATGAAAATTCTAAAAGTTCCGTTTTTTCTGCTTTAAACTCTAGGTACACATCCAAAATGTATTACTGAGTTGAAAGAAGTGGATTCTGAAGCATGGTTTTGAAACCGCAGTTATAAAAAAAAATCACATCCATATCAACATGTTTATAATCCCCGGGGCTGTCGTTTTGGTCAAAAAATGAAAATTCTAAAAGTTCTGTTTTTTCTGCTTTAAACTCTAGGTACACATCCAAAATGTATAACTGAGTTGAAAGAAGTGGATTCTGGTGCATGGTTTTGAAACCGCAGTCAGAAAAAAAATCACAACCATATCAACATGTTTATAAACCCCCGGGGCTGTCGTTTTGGTCAAAAAATGAAAAATCTAAAAGTTCCGTTTTTTCTGCTTTAAACTCTAGGTACACATCCAAAATGTATTACTGAGTTGAAAGAAGTGGATTCTGGTGCATGGTTTTGAAACCGCAGTCAGAAAAAAAATCACATCCATATCAACATGTTTATAACCCCCGGGGCTGTCGTTTTGGTCAAAAAATGAAAATTCTAAAAGTTCCGTTTTTTCTGCTTTAAACTCTAGGTACACATCCAAAATGTATTACTGAGTTGAAATAAGTGGATTCTGGTGCATGGTTTTGAAACTGCAGTCAGAAAAAAAATCACAACCATATCAACATGTTAATAACCCCCGGGGCTGTCGTTTTGGTCAAAAATGAAAATTCTAAAAGTTTCCGTTTTTTCTGCTTTAAACTCTAGGTACACATCCAAAATGTATTACTGAGTTGAAATAAGTGGATTCTGGTGCATGGTTTTGAAACTGCAGTCAGAAAAAAAATCACAACCATATCAACATGTTAATAACCCCCGGGGCTGTCGTTTTGGTCAAAAATGAAAATTCTAAAAGTTCAGTTTTTTCTGCTTTAAACTCTAGGTACACATCCAAAATGTATTACTGAGTTGAAATAAGTGGATTCTGGTGCATGGTTTTGAAACCGCAGTCAGAAAAAAATCACAACCATATCAACATGTTAATAACCCCCGGGGCTGTCGTTTTGGTCAAAAAATGAAAATTCTAAAAGTTCCGTTTTTCTGCTTTAAACTCTAGGTACACATCCAAAATGTATTACTGAGTTGAAAGAAGTGGATTCTGGTGCATGGTTTTGAAACCGCAGTCAGAAAAAAATCACAACCATATCAACATGTTAATAACCCCCGGGGCTGTCGTTTTGGTCAAAAATGAAAATTCTAAAAGTTCAGTTTTTTCTGCTTTAAACTCTAGGTACACATCCAAAATGTATTACTGAGTTGAAATAAGTGGATTCTGGTGCATGGTTTGAAACTGCAGTCAGAAAAAAATCACAACCATATCAACATGTTAATAACCCCCGGGGCTGTCGTTTTGGTCAAAAAATGAAAATTCTAAAAGTTCCGTTTTTTCTGCTTTAAACTCTAGGTACACATCCAAAATGTATTACTGAGTTGAAAGAAGTGGATTCTGAAGCATGGTTTTGAAACCGCAGTTATAAAAAAAATCACATCCATATCAACATGTTTATAATCCCCGGGGCTGTCGTTTTGGTCAAAAATGAAAATTCTAAAAGTTCCGTTTTTTCTGCTTTAAACTCTAGGTACACATCCAAAATGTATTACTGAGTTGAAAGAAGTGGATTCTGGTGCATGGTTTTGAAACCGCAGTCAGAAAAAAAATCACAACCATATCAACATGTTAATAACCCCCGGGGCTGTCGTTTTGGTCAAAAATGAAAATTCTAAAAGTTCAGTTTTTTCTGCTTTAAACTCTAGGTACACATCCAAAATGTATTACTGAGTTGAAATAAGTGGATTCTGGTGCATGGTTTTGAAACCGCAGTCAGAAAAAAAATCACAACCATATCAACATGTTAATAACCCCCGGGGCTGTCGTTTGGTCAAAAATGAAAATTCTAAAAGTTCCGTTTTTTCTGCTTTAAACTCTAGGTACACATCCAAAATGTATTACTGAGTTGAAAGAAGTGGATTCTGGAGCATGGTTTGAAACCGCAGTTATAAAAAAATCACATCCATATCAACATGTTTATAACCCCCGGGGCTGTCGTTTTGGTCAAAAAATGAAAATCTAAAAGTTCTGTTTTTTTTGCTTTAAACTCTAGGTACACATCAAAATGTATAACTGAGTTGAAAGAAGTGGATTCTGGTGCATGGTTTTGAAACCGCAGTCAGAAAAAAAAATCACAACCATATCAACATGTTTATAACCCCCGGGGCTGTCGTTTTGGTCAAAAAATGAAAAATCTAAAAGTTCCGTTTTTTCTGCTTTAAAACTCTAGGTACACATCCAAATGTATTACTGAGTTGAAAGAAGTGGATTCTGGTGCATGGTTTTGAAACCGCAGTCAGAAAAAAAATCACAACCATATCAACATGTTAATAACCCCCGGGCTGTCGTTTTGGTCAAAAATGAAAATTCTAAAAGTTCAGTTTTTTCTGCTTTAAACTCTAGGTACACATCCAAAATGTATTACTGAGTTGAAATAAGTGGATTCTGGTGCATGGTTTTGAAACCGCAGTCAGAAAAAAAATCACAACCATATCAACATGTTAATATCCCCCGGGGCTGTCGTTTTGGTCAAAAAATGAAAATTCTAAAAGTTCCGTTTTTTCTGCTTTAAACTCTAGGTACACATCCAAAATGTATTACTGAGTTGAAAGAAGTGGATTCTGGAGCATGGTTTTGAAACCGCAGTTATAAAAAAAATCACATCCATATCAACATGTTTATAACCCCCGGGGCTGTCGTTTTGGTCAAAAAATGAAAATTCTAAAAGTTCTGTTTTTTCTGCTTTAAACTCTAGGTACACATCCAAAATGTATAACTGAGTTGAAAGAAGTGGATTCTGGTGCATGGTTTTGAAACCGCAGTCAGAAAAAAAAATCACAACCATATCAACATGTTTATAACCCCCGGGGCTGTCGTTTTGGTCAAAAAATGAAAAATCTAAAAGTTCCGTTTTTTCTGCTTTAAACTCTAGGTACACATCCAAAATGTATTACTGAGTTGAAAGAAGTGGATTCTGGTGCATGGTTTTGAAACCGCAGTCAGAAAAAAAATCACATCCATATCAACATGTTTATAACCCCCGGGGCTGTCGTTTTGGTCAAAAAATGAAAATTCTAAAAGTTCCGTTTTTTCTGCTTTAAACTCTAGGTACACATCCAAAATGTATTACTGAGTTGAAAGAAGTGGATTCTGGAGCATGGTTTTGAAACCACAGTCATAAAAAAAATCACATCCATATCAACATGTTTATAACCCCCGGGGCTGTCGTTTTGGTCAAAAAATGAAAATTCTAAAAGTTCTGTTTTTTCTGTTTTAAACTCTAGGTACACATCCAAAATGTATTACTGAGTTGAAAGAAGTGGATTCTGGTGCATGGTTTTGAAACCGCAGTCAGAAAAAAAATCACAACCATATCAACATGTTAATAACCCCCGGGGCTGTCGTTTTGGTCAAAAAATGAAAATTCTAAAAGTTCCGTTTTTTCTGCTTTAAACTCTAGGTACACATCCAAAATGTATTACTGAGTTGAAAGAAGTGGATTCTGGTGCATGGTTTTGAAACCGCAGTCAGAAAAAAAATCACAACCATATCAACATGTTAATAACCCCCGGGGCTGTCGTTTTGGTCAAAAATGAAAATTCTAAAAGTTCAGTTTTTTCTGCTTTAAACTCTAGGTACACATCCAAAATGTATTACTGAGTTGAAATAAGTGGATTCTGGTGCATGGTTTTGAAACCGCAGTCAGAAAAAAAATCACAACCATATCAACATGTTAATAAACCCCGGGGCTGTCGTTTTGGTCAAAAAATGAAAATTCTAAAAGTTCCGTTTTTTCTGCTTTAAACTCTAGGTACACATCCAAAATGTATTACTGAGTTGAACGAAGTGGATTCTGGAGCATGGTTTTGAAACCGCAGTTATAAAAAAAATCACATCCATATCAACATGTTTATAACCCCCGGGGCTGTCGTTTTGGTCAAAAAATGAAAATTCTAAAAGTTCTGTTTTTTCTGCTTTAAACTCTAGGTACACATCCAAAATGTATAACTGAGTTGAAAGAAGTGGATTCTGGTGCATGGTTTTGAAACCGCAGTCAGAAAAAAAAATCACAACCATATCAACATGTTTATAACCCCCGGGGCTGTCGTTTTGGTCAAAAAATGAAAAATCTAAAAGTTCCGTTTTTTCTGCTTTAAACTCTAGGTACACATCCAAAATGTATTACTGAGTTGAAAGAAGTGGATTCTGGTGCATGGTTTTGAAACCGCAGTCAGAAAAAAAATCACAACCATATCAACATGTTAATAACCCCCGGGGCTGTCGTTTTGGTCAAAAATGAAAATTCTAAAAGTTCAGTTTTTTCTGCTTTAAACTCTAGGTACACATCCAAAATGTATTACTGAGTTGAAATAAGTGGATTCTGGTGCATGGTTTTGAAACCGCAGTCAGAAAAAAAATCACAACCATATCAACATGTTAATAACCCCCGGGGCTGTCGTTTTGGTCAAAAATGAAAATTCTAAAAGTTCAGTTTTTTCTGCTTTAAACTCTAGGTACACATCCAAAATGTATTACTGAGTTGAAATAAGTGGATTCTGGTGCATGGTTTTGAAACCGCAGTCAGAAAAAAATCACAACCATATCAACATGTTAATAACCCCCGGGGCTGTCGTTTTGGTCAAAAAATGAAAATTCTAAAAGTTCCGTTTTTTCTGCTTTAAACTCTAGGTACACATCCAAAATGTATTACTGAGTTGAAAGAAGTGGATTCTGGAGCATGGTTTTGAAACCGCAGTTATAAAAAAAATCACATCCATATCAACATGTTTATAACCCCCGGGGCTGTCGTTTTGGTCAAAAAATGAAAATTCTAAAAGTTCTGTTTTTTTTGCTTTAAACTCTAGGTACACATCCAAAATGTATAACTGAGTTGAAAGAAGTGGATTCTGGTGCATGGTTTTGAAACCGCAGTCAGAAAAAAAAATCACAACCATATCAACATGTTTATAACCCCCGGGGCTGTCGTTTTGGTCAAAAAATGAAAAATCTAAAAGTTCCGTTTTTTCTGCTTTAAACTCTAGGTACACATCCAAAATGTATTACTGAGTTGAAAGAAGTGGATTCTGGTGCATGGTTTTGAAACCGCAGTCAGAAAAAAAATCACAACCATATCAACATGTTAATAACCCCCGGGGCTGTCGTTTTGGTCAAAAATGAAAATTCTAAAAGTTCAGTTTTTTCTGCTTTAAACTCTAGGTACACATCCAAAATGTATTACTGAGTTGAAATAAGTGGATTCTGGTGCATGGTTTTGAAACCGCAGTCAGAAAAAAAATCACAACCATATTAACATGTTAATAACCCCCGGGGCTGTCGTTTTGGTCAAAAAATGAAAATTCTAAAAGTTCCGTTTTTTCTGCTTTAAACTCTAGGTACACATCCAAAATGTATTACTGAGTTGAAAGAAGTGGATTCTGGAGCATGGTTTTGAAACCGCAGTTATAAAAAAAATCACATCCATATCAACATGTTTATAACCCCCGGGGCTGTCGTTTTGGTCAAAAAATGAAAATTCTAAAAGTTCTGTTTTTTCTGCTTTAAACTCTAGGTACACATCCAAAATGTATAACTGAGTTGAAAGAAGTGGATTCTGGTGCATGGTTTTGAAACCGCAGTCAGAAAAAAAAATCACAACCATATCAACATGTTTATAACCCCCGGGGCTGTCGTTTTGGTCAAAAAATGAAAAATCTA
>NW_028142289.1:0-98671 GCF_055691185.1 Crinia signifera | reverse complement strand
TAGTGGGCGGGTCCAGGCCCCCTTGAGCCCCCTGCCATACCCAAGGTTGCCCTGGCAACTGTTGCTGGCCCCCAACGCAGAAGTGGGCGGGTCCAGGCCCCCTTGAGCCCCCTGCAATGCCCAGGGTTGCCCTGGCAACTGTTGCTGGCCCCAAAGCGGAAGTATGCGGGTCCAGGCCCCCTTAAAGCCACCTGCCATGCCCAGGGTTGCCCTGGCAACTGTTGCTGGCCCCCAAAGCGGAAGTGGGCGGGTCCAGGCCCCCTTGAGCCCCCTGCCATGCCCAGGGTTGCCCTGGCAACTGTTGCTGGCCCCCAAAGCGGAAGTGGGCGGGTCCAGGCCCCCTTAAAGCCCCCTGCCATGCCCAGGGTTGCCCTGGCAACTGTTGCTGGCCCCCAAAGCGGAAGTGGGCGGGTCCAGGCCCCCTTAAGCCCCCTGCCATGCCCAGGGTTGCCCTGGCAACTGTTGCTGGCCCCCAAAGCGGAAGTGGGCGGGTCCAGGCCCCCTTGAGCCCCCTGCCATGCCCAGGGTTGCCCTGGCAACTGTTGCTGGCCCCCAAAGCGGAAGTGGGCGGGTCCAGGCCCCCTTGAGCCCCCTGCCATACCCAGGGTTGCCCTGGCAACTGTTGCTGGCCCCCAAAGCGGAAGTGGGCGGGTCCAGGCCCCCTTAAAGCCCCCTGCCATGCCCAGGGTTGCCCTGGCAACTGTTGCTGGCCCCCAAAGCGGAAGTGGGCGGGTCCAGGCCCCCTTAAGCCCCCTGCCATGCCCATTGTTGCCCTGGCAACTGTTGCTGGCCCCCAAAGCGGAAGTGGGCGGGTCCAGGCCCCCTTAAGCCCCCTGCCATGCCCATTGTTGCCCTGGAAACTGTTGCTGGCCCCCAAAGCGGAAGTGGGCGGGTCCAGGCCCCCTTGAGCCCCCTGCCATGCCCAGGGTTGCCCTGGCAACTGTTGCTCTCCCCCAAAGCGGAAGTGGGCGGGTCCAGGCCCCCTTAAAGCCCCCTGCCATGCCCAGTGTTGCCCTGGCAACTGTTGCTGGCCCCCAAAGCGGAAGTGGGCGGGTCCAGGCCCCCTTGAGCCCCCTGCCATACCCAGGGTTGCCCTGGCAACTGTTGCTGGCCCCCGAAGCGGAAGTGGGCGGGTCCAGGCCCCCTTAAAGCCCCCTGCCATGCCCAGGGTTGCCCTGGCAACTGTTGCTGGCCCCCAAAGCGGAAGTGGGCGGGTCCAGGCCCCCTTAAGCCCCCTGCCATGCCCAGGGTTGCCCTGGCAACTGTTGCTGGCCCCCAAAGCGGAAGTGGGCGGGTCCAGGCCCCCTTAAAGCCCCCTGCCATGCCCAGGGTTGCCCTGGCAACTGGTGCTGGCCCCCAAAGCGGAAGTGGGCGGGTCCAGGCCCCCTTGAGCCCCCTGCCATACCCAAGGTTGCCCTGACAACTGTTGCTGGCCCCCAAAGCGGAAGTGGGCGGGTCCAGGCCCCCTTGAGCCCCCTGCCATACCCAGGGTTGCCCTGGCAACTGTTGCTGGCCCCCAAAGCGGAAGTGGGCGGGTCAAGGCCCCCTTAAAGCCCCCTGCCATGCCCAGGGTTGCCCTGGCAACTGTTGCTGGCCCCCAAAGCGGAAGTGGGCGGGTCCAGGCCCCCTTAAGCCCCCTGCCATGCCCATTGTTGCCCTGGCAACTGTTGCTGGCCCCCAAAGCAGAAGTGGGCGGGTCCAGGCCCCCTTAAGCCCCCTGCCATGCCCATTGTTGCCCTGGCAACTGTTGCTGGCCCCCAACGCAGAAGTGGGCGGGTCCAGGCCCCCTTGAGCCCCCTGCCATGCCCAGGGTTGCCCTGGCAACTGTTGCTGGCCCCCAAAGCGGAAGTATGCTGGTCCAGGCCCCCTTAAAGCCACCTGCCATGCCCAGGGTTGCCCTGGCAACTGTTGCTGGCCCCCAAAGCGGAAGTGGGCGGGTCCAGGCCCCCTTGAGCCCCCTGCCATGCCCAGGGTTGCCCTGGCAACTGTTGCTGGCCCCCAAAGCGGAAGTGGGCGGGTCCAGGCCCCCTTAAAGCCCCCTGCCATGCCCAGGGTTGCCCTGGCAACTGTTGCTTGCCCCCAAAGCGGAAGTGGGCGGGTCCAGGCCCCCTTAAGCCCCCTGCCATGCCCAGGGTTGCCCTGGCACCTGTTGCTGGCCCCCAAAGCGGAAGTGGGCGGGTCCAGGCCCCATTGAGCCCCCTGCCATACCCAGGGTTGCCCTGGCAACTGTTGCTGGCCCCCAAAGCGGAAGTGGGCGGGTCCAGGCCCCCTTGAGCCCCCTGCCATGCCCAGGGTTGCCCTGGCAACTGTTGCTTGCCCCCAAAGCGGAAGTGGGCGGGTCCAGGCCCCCTTAAGCCCCCTGCCATGCCCAGGGTTGCCCTGGCACCTGTTGCTGGCCCCCAAAGCGGAAGTGGGCGGGTCCAGGCCCCCTTAAGCCCCCTGCCATGCCCAGGGTTGCCCTGGCAACTGTTGCTGGCCCCCAAAGCGGAAGTGGGCGGGTTCAGGCCCCCTTAAAGCCCCCTGCCATGCCCCGGGTTGCCCTGGCAACTGTTGCTGGCCCCCAAAGCGGAAGTGGGCGGGTCCAGGCCCCCTTGAGCCCCCTGCCATACCCAGGGTTGCCCTGGCAACTGTTGCTGGCCCCCAAAGCGGAAGTGGGCGGGTCCAGGCCCCCTTAAAGCCCCCTGCCATGCCCAGGGTTGCCCTGGCAACTGTTGCTGGCCCCCAAAGCGGAAGTGGGCGGGTCCAGGCCCCCTTAAGCCCCCTGCCATGCCCATTGTTGCCCTGGCAACTGTTGCTGGCCCCCAAAGCGGAAGTGGGCGGGTCCAGGCACCCTTAAGCCCCCTGCCATGCCCATTGTTGCCCTGGCAACTGTTGCTGGCCCCCAAAGCGGAAGTGGGCGGGTCCAGGCCCCCTTAAAGCCCCCTGCCATGCCCAGGGTTGCCCTGGCAACTGTTGCTGGCCCCCAAAGCGGAAGTGGGCGGGTCCAGGCCCCCTTAAGCCCCCTGCCATGCCCAGGGTTTGCCCTGGCACCTGTTGCTGGCCCCCAAAGCGGAAGTGGGCGGGTCCAGGCCCCCTTGAGCCCCCTGCCATACCCAGGGTTGCCCTGGCAACTGTTGCTGGCCCCCAAAGCGGAAGTGGGCGGGTCCAGGCCCCCTTAAAGCCCCCTGCCATGCCCAGGGTTGCCCTGGCAACTGTTGCTGGCCCCCAAAGCGGAAGTGGGCGGGTCCAGGCCCCCTTAAGCCCCCTGCCATGCCCATTGTTGCCCTGGCAACTGTTGCTGGCCCCCAAAGCGGAAGTGGGCGGGTCCAGGCACCCTTAAGCCCCCTGCCATGCCCATTGTTGCCCTGGCAACTGTTGCTGGCCCCCAAAGCGGAAGTGGGCGGGTCCAGGCCCCCTTAAAGCCCCCTGCCATGCCCAGGGTTGCCCTGGCAACTGTTGCTGGCCCCCAAAGCGGAAGTGGGCGGGTCCAGGCCCCCTTAAGCCCCCTGCCATGCCCAGGGTTTGCCCTGGCACCTGTTGCTGGCCCCCAAAGCGGAAGTGGGCGGGTCCAGGCCCCCTTGAGCCCCCTGCCATGCCCAGGGTTGCCCTGGCAACTGTTGCTGGCCCCCAAAGCGGAAGTGGGCGGGTCCACGCCCCCATGAGCCCCCTGCCATACCCAGGGTTGCCCTGGCAACTGTTGCTTGCCCCCAAAGCGGAAGTGGGCGGGTCAAGGCCCCCTTAAAGCCCCCTGCCATGCCCAGTGTTGCCCTGGCAACTGTTGCTGGCCCCCAAAGCGGAAGTGGGCGGGTCCAGGCCCCCTTAAGCCCCCTGCCATGCCCAGGATTGCCCTGGCAACTGTTGCTGGCCCCCAAAGCGGAAGTGGGCGGGTCCAGGCCCCCTTGAGCCCCCTGCCATGCCCAGGGTTGCCCTGGCAACTGTTGCTGGCCCCCAAAGCGGAAGTGGGCGGGTTCAGGCCCCCTTAAAGCCCCCTGCCATGCCCCGGGTTGCCCTGGCAACTGTTGCTGGCCCCCAAAGCGGAAGTGGGCGGGTCCAGGCCCCCTTGAGCCCCCTGCCATGCCCAGGGTTGCCCTGGCAACTGTTGCTGGCCCCCAAAGCGGAAGTGGGCGGGTTCAGGCCCCCTTAAGCCCCCTGCCATGCCCAGGATTGCCCTGGCAACTGTTGCTGGCCCCCAAAGCGGAAGTGGGCGGGTCCAGGCCCCCTTGAGCCCCCTGCCATGCCCAGGGTTGCCCTGGCAACTGTTGCTGGCCCCCAAAGCGGAAGTGGGCGGGTTCAGGCCCCCTTAAAGCCCCCTGCCATGCCCCGGGTTGCCCTGGCAACTGTTGCTGGCCCCCAAAGCGGAAGTGGGCGGGTCCAGGCCCCCTTGAGCCCCCTGCCATACCCAGGGTTGCCCTGGCAACTGTTGCTGGCCCCCAAAGCGGAAGTGGGCGGGTCCAGGCCCCCTTAAAGCCCCCTGCCATGCCCAGGGTTGCCCTGGCAACTGTTGCTGGCCCCCAAAGCGGAAGTGGGCGGGTCCAGGCCCCCTTAAGCCCCCTGCCATGCCCATTGTTGCCCTGGCAACTGTTGCTGGCCCCCAAAGCGGAAGTGGGCGGGTCCAGGCACCCTTAAGCCCCCTGCCATGCCCATTGTTGCCCTGGCAACTGTTGCTGGCCCCCAAAGCGGAAGTGGGCGGGTCCAGGCCCCCTTGAGCCCCCTGCCATGCCCAGGGTTGCCCTGGCAACTGTTGCTGGCCCCCAAAGCGGAAGTGGGCGGGTCCAGGCCCCCTTAAAGCCCCCTGCCATGCCCAGGGTTGCCCTGGCAACTGTTGCTGGCCCCCAAAGCGGAAGTGGGCGGGTCCAGGCCCCCTTAAAGCCCCCTGCCATGCCCAGGGTTGCCCTGGCAACTGTTGCTGGCCCCCAAAGCGGAAGTGGGCGGGTCCAGGCCCCCTTGAGCCCCCTGCCATACCCAAGGTTGCCCTGGCAACTGTTGCTGGCCCCCAAAGCGGAATTGGGCGGGTCCAGGCCCCCTTGAGCCCCCTGCCATACCCAGGGTTGCCCTGGCAACTGTTGCTGGCCCCCAAAGCGGAAGTGGGCGGGTCAAGGCCCCCTTAAAGCCCCCTGCCATGCCCAGGGTTGCCCTGGCAACTGTTGCTGGCCCCCAAAGCGGAAGTATGCGGGTCCAGGCCCCCTTAAAGCCACCTGCCATGCCCAGGGTTGCCCTGGCAACTGTTGCTGGCCCCCAAAGCGGAAGTGGGCGGGTCCAGGCCCCCTTGAGCCCCCTGCCATGCCCAGGGTTGCCCTGGCAACTGTTACTGGCCCCCAAAGCGGAAGTGGGCGGGTCCAGGCCCCCTTAAAGCCCCCTGCCATGCCCAGGGTTGCCCTGGCAACTGTTGCTGGCCCCCAAAGCGGAAGTGGGCGGGTCCAGGCCCCCTTAAGCCCCCTGCCATGCCCAGGGTTTGCCCTGGCACCTGTTGCTGGCCCCCAAAGCGGAAGTGGGCGGGTCCAGGCCCCCTTGAGCCCCCTGCCATGCCCAGGGTTGCCCTGGCAACTGTTGCTGGCCCCCAAAGCGGAAGTGGACGGGTCCAGGCCCCCATGAGCCCCCTGCCATACCCAGGGTTGCCCTGGCAACTGTTGCTTGCCCCCAAAGCGGAAGTGGGCGGGTCAAGGCCCCCTTAAAGCCCCCTGCCATGCCCAGGGTTGCCCTGGCAACTGTTGCTGGCCCCCAAAGCGGAAGTGGGCGGGTCCAGGCCCCCTTAAGCCCGCTGCCATGCCCAGGATTGCCCTGGCAACTGTTGCTGGCCCCCAAAGCGGAAGTGGGCGGGTCCAGGCCCCCTTGAGCCCCCTGCCATGCCCAGGGTTGCCCTGGCAACTGTTGCTGGCCCCCAAAGCGGAAGTGGGCGGGTTCAGGCCCCCTTAAAGCCCCCTGCCATGCCCCGGGTTGCCCTGGCAACTGTTGCTGGCCCCCAAAGCGGAAGTGGGCAGGTCCAGGCCCCCTTGAGCCCCCTGCCATACCCAGGGTTGCCCTGACAACTGTTGCTGGCCCCCAAAGCGGAAGTGGGCGGGTCCAGGCCCCCTTAAAGCCCCCTGCCATGCCCAGGGTTGCCCTGGCAACTGTTGCTGGCCCCCAAAGCGGAAGTGGGCGGGTCCAGGCCCCCTTAAGCCCCCTGCCATGCCCATTGTTGCCCTGGCAACTGTTGCTGGCCCCCAAAGCGGAAGTGGGCGGGTCCAGGCACCCTTAAGCCCCCTGCCATGCCCATTGTTGCCCTGGCAACTGTTGCTGGCCCCCAAAGCGGAAGTGGGCGGGTCCAGGCCCCCTTAAAGCCCCCTGCCATGCCCAGGGTTGCCCTGGCAACTGTTGCTGGCCCCCAAAGCGGAAGTGGGCGGGTCCAGGCCCCCTTAAAGCCCCCTGCCATGCCCAGGGTTGCCCTGGCAACTGTTGCTGGCCCCCAAAGCGGAAGTGGGCGGGTCCAGGCCCCCTTAAGCCCCCTGCCATGCCCAGGGTTTGCCCTGGCACCTGTTGCTGGCCCCCAAAGCGGAAGTGGGCGGGTCCAGGCCCCCTTGAGCCCCCTGCCATACCCAGGGTTGCCCTGGCAACTGTTGCTGACACCCAAAGCGGAAGTGGGCGGGTCCAGGCCCCCTTAAAGCCCCCTGCCATGCCCAGGGTTGCCCTGGCAACTGTTGCTGGCCCCCAAAGCGGAAGTGGGCGGGTCCAGGCCCCCTTAAGCCCCCTGCCATGCCCATTGTTGCCCTGGCAACTGTTGCTGGCCCCCAAAGCGGAAGTGGGCGGGTCCAGGCACCCTTAAGCCCCCTGCCATGCCCATTGTTGCCCTGGCAACTGTTGCTGGCCCCCAAAGCGGAAGTGGGCGGGTCCAGGCCCCCTTGAGCCCCCTGCCATGCCCAGGGTTGCCCTGGCAACTGTTGCTGGCCCCCAAAGCGGAAGTGGGCGGGTCCAGGCCCCCTTAAAGCCCCCTGCCATGCCCAGGGTTGCCCTGGCAACTGTTGCTGGCCCCCAAAGCGGAAGTGGGCGGGTCCAGGCCCCCTTAAAGCCCCCTGCCATGCCCAGGGTTGCCCTGGCAACTGTTGCTGGCCCCCAAAGCGGAAGTGGGCGGGTCCAGGCCCCCTTAAGCCCCCTGCCATGCCCAGGGTTGCCCTGGCAACTGTTGCTGGCCCCCAAAGCGGAAGTGGGCGGGTCCAGGCCCCCTTAAAGCCCCCTGCCATGCCCAGGGTTGCCCTGGCAACTGTTGCTGGCCCCCAAAGCGGAAGTGGGCGGGTCCAGGCCCCCTTAAAGCCCCCTGCCATGCCCAGGGTTGCCCTGGCAACTGTTGCTGGCCCCCAAAGCGGAAGTGGGCGGGTCCAGGCCCCCTTAAGCCCCCTGCCATGCCCATTGTTGCCCTGGCAACTGTTGCTGGCCCCCAAAGCGGAAGTGGGCGGGTCCAGGCACCCTTAAGCCCCCTGCCATGCCCATTGTTGCCCTGGCAACTGTTGCTGGCCCCCAAAGCGGAAGTGGGCGGGTCCAGGCCCCCTTGAGCCCCCTGCCATGCCCAGGGTTGCCCTGGCAACTGTTGCTGGCCCCCAAAGCGGAAGTGGGCGGGTCCAGGCCCCCTTAAAGCCCCCTGCCATGCCCAGGGTTGCCCTGGCAACTGTTGCTGGCCCCCAAAGCGGAAGTGGGCGGGTCCAGGCCCCCTTAAAGCCCCCTGCCATGCCCAGGGTTGCCCTGGCAACTGTTGCTGGCCCCCAAAGCGGAAGTGGGCGGGTCCAGGCCCCCTTAAGCCCCCTGCCATGCCCAGGGTTGCCCTGGCAACTGTTGCTGGCCCCCAAAGCGGAAGTGGGCGGGTCCAGGCCCCCTTAAAGCCCCCTGCCATGCCCAGGGTTGCCCTGGCAACTGTTGCTGGCCCCCAAAGCGGAAGTGGGCGGGTCCAGGCCCCCTTGAGCCCCCTGCCATACCCAAGGTTGCCCTGGCAACTGTTGCTGGCCCCCAAAGCGGAATTGGGCGGGTCCAGGCCCCCTTGAGCCCCCTGCCATACCCAGGGTTGCCCTGGCAACTGTTGCTGGCCCCCAAAGCGGAAGTGGGCGGGTCAAGGCCCCCTTAAAGCCCCCTGCCATGCCCAGGGTTGCCCTGGCAACTGTTGCTGGCCCCCAAAGCGGAAGTATGCGGGTCCAGGCCCCCTTAAAGCCACCTGCCATGCCCAGGGTTGCCCTGGCAACTGTTGCTGGCCCCCAAAGCGGAAGTGGGCGGGTCCAGGCCCCCTTGAGCCCCCTGCCATGCCCAGGGTTGCCCTGGCAACTGTTACTGGCCCCCAAAGCGGAAGTGGGCGGGTCCAGGCCCCCTTAAAGCCCCCTGCCATGCCCAGGGTTGCCCTGGCAACTGTTGCTGGCCCCCAAAGCGGAAGTGGGCGGGTCCAGGCCCCCTTAAGCCCCCTGCCATGCCCAGGGTTTGCCCTGGCACCTGTTGCTGGCCCCCAAAGCGGAAGTGGGCGGGTCCAGGCCCCCTTGAGCCCCCTGCCATGCCCAGGGTTGCCCTGGCAACTGTTGCTGGCCCCCAAAGCGGAAGTGGACGGGTCCAGGCCCCCATGAGCCCCCTGCCATACCCAGGGTTGCCCTGGCAACTGTTGCTTGCCCCCAAAGCGGAAGTGGGCGGGTCAAGGCCCCCTTAAAGCCCCCTGCCATGCCCAGGGTTGCCCTGGCAACTGTTGCTGGCCCCCAAAGCGGAAGTGGGCGGGTCCAGGCCCCCTTAAGCCCCCTGCCATGCCCAGGATTGCCCTGGCAACTGTTGCTGGCCCCCAAAGCGGAAGTGGGCGGGTCCAGGCCCCCTTGAGCCCCCTGCCATGCCCAGGGTTGCCCTGGCAACTGTTGCTGGCCCCCAAAGCGGAAGTGGGCGGGTTCAGGCCCCCTTAAAGCCCCCTGCCATGCCCCGGGTTGCCCTGGCAACTGTTGCTGGCCCCCAAAGCGGAAGTGGGCGGGTCCAGGCCCCCTTAAAGCCCCCTGCCATGCCCAGGGTTGCCCTGGCAACTGTTGCTGGCCCCCAAAGCGGAAGTGGGCGGGTCCAGGCCCCCTTAAGCCCCCTGCCATGCCCATTGTTGCCCTGGCAACTGTTGCTGGCCCCCAAAGCGGAAGTGGGCGGGTCCAGGCACCCTTAAGCCCCCTGCCATGCCCATTGTTGCCCTGGCAACTGTTGCTGGCCCCCAAAGCGGAAGTGGGAGGGTCCAGGCCCCCTTAAAGCCCCCTGCCATGCCCAGGGTTGCCCTGGCAACTGTTGCTGGCCCCCAAAGCGGAAGTGGGCGGGTCCAGGCCCCCTTAAAGCCCCCTGCCATGCCCAGGGTTGCCCTGGCAACTGTTGCTGGCCCCCAAAGCGGAAGTGGGCGGGTCCAGGCCCCCTTAAGCCCCCTGCCATGCCCAGGGTTTGCCCTGGCACCTGTTGCTGGCCCCCAAAGCGGAAGTGGGCGGGTCCAGGCCCCCTTGAGCCCCCTGCCATGCCCAGGGTTGCCCTGGCAACTGTTGCTGGCCCCCAAAGCGGAAGTGGGCGGGTCCAGGCCCCCATGAGCCCCCTGCCATACCCAGGGTTGCCCTGGCAACTGTTGCTTGCCCCCAAAGCGGAAGTGGGCGGGTCAAGGCCCCCTTAAAGCCCCCTGCCATGCCCAGTGTTGCCCTGGCAACTGTTGCTGGCCCCCAAAGCGGAAGTGGGCGGGTCCAGGCCCCCTTAAGCCCCCTGCCATGCCCAGGATTGCCCTGGCAACTGTTGCTGGCCCCCAAAGCGGAAGTGGGCGGGTCCAGGCCCCCTTGAGCCCCCTGCCATGCCCAGGGTTGCCCTGGCAACTGTTGCTGGCCCCCAAAGCGGAAGTGGGCGGGTTCAGGCCCCCTTAAAGCCCCCTGCCATGCCCCGGGTTGCCCTGGCAACTGTTGCTGGCCCCCAAAGCGGAAGTGGGCGGGTCCAGGCCCCCTTGAGCCCCCTGCCATACCCAGGGTTGCCCTGGCAACTGTTGCTGGCCCCCAAAGCGGAAGTGGGCGGGTCCAGGCCCCCTTAAAGCCCCCTGCCATGCCCAGGGTTGCCCTGGCAACTGTTGCTGGCCCCCAAAGCGGAAGTGGGCGGGTCCAGGCCCCCTTAAGCCCCCTGCCATGCCCATTGTTGCCCTGGCAACTGTTGCTGGCCCCCAAAGCGGAAGTGGGCGGGTCCAGGCACCCTTAAGCCCCCTGCCATGCCCATTGTTGCCCTGGCAACTGTTGCTGGCCCCCAAAGCGGAAGTGGGCGGGTCCAGGCCCCCTTGAGCCCCCTGCCATGCCCAGGGTTGCCCTGGCAACTGTTGCTGGCCCCCAAAGCGGAAGTGGGCGGGTCCAGGCCCCCTTAAAGCCCCCTGCCATGCCCAGGGTTGCCCTGGCAACTGTTGCTGGCCCCCAAAGCGGAAGTGGGCGGGTCCAGGCCCCCTTAAAGCCCCCTGCCATGCCCAGGGTTGCCCTGGCAACTGTTGCTGGCCCCCAAAGCGGAAGTGGGCGGGTCCCGGCCCCCTTGAGCCCCCTGCCATACCCAGGGTTGCCCTGGCAACTGTTGCTGGCCCCCAAAGCGGAAGTGGGCGGGTCCAGGCCCCCTTAAAGCCCCCTGCCATGCCCAGGGTTGCCCTGGCAACTGTTGCTGGCCCCCAAAGCGGAAGTGGGCGGGTCCAGGCCCCCTTGAGCCCCCTGCCATGCCCAGGGTTGCCCTGGCAACTGTTGCTGGCCCCCAAAGCGGAAGTGGGCGGGTCCAGGCCCCCTTAAAGCCCCCTGCCATGCCCAGGGTTGCCCTGGCAACTGTTGGTGGCCCCCAAAGCGGAAGTGGGCGGGTCCAGGCCCCCTTGAGCCCCCTGCCATACCCAAGGTTGCCCTGGCAACTGTTGCTGGCCCCCAACGCAGAAGTGGGCGGGTCCAGGCCCCCTTGAGCCCCCTGCCATGCCCAGGGTTGCCCTGGCAACTGTTGCTAGCCCCCAAAGCGGAAGTATGCTGGTCCAGGCCCCCTTAAAGCCACCTGCCATGCCCAGGGTTGCCCTGGCAACTGTTGCTGGCCCCCAAAGCGGAAGTGGGCGGGTCCAGGCCCCCTTGAGCCCCCTGCCATGCCCAGGGTTTCCCTGGCAACTGTTGCTGGCCCCCAAAGCGGAAGTGGGCGGGTCCAGGCCCCCTTGAGCCCCCTGCCATACCCAGGGTTGCCCTGGCAACTGTTGCTGGCCCCCAAAGCGGAAGTGGGCGGGTCCAGGCCCCCTTAAAGCCCCCTGCCATGCCCAGGGTTGCCCTGGTAACTGTTGCTGGCCCCCAAAGCGGAAGTGGGCGGGTCCAGGCCCCCTTAAAGCCCCCTGCCATGCCCAGGGTTGCCCTGGCAACTGTTGGTGGCCCCCAAAGCGGAAGTGGGCGGGTCCAGGCCCCCTTGAGCCCCCTGCCATACCCAAGGTTGCCCTGGCAACTGTTGCTGGCCCCCAACGCAGAAGTGGGCGGGTCCAGGCCCCCTTGAGCCCCCTGCCATGCCCAGGGTTGCCCTGGCAACTGTTGCTGGCCCCCAAAGCGGAAGTGGGCGGGTCCAGGCCCCCTTAAAGCCCCCTGCCATGCCCAGGGTTGCCCTGGTAACTGTTGCTGGCCCCCAAAGCGGAAGTGGGCGGGTCCAGGCCCCCTTAAAGCCCCCTGCCATGCCCAGGGTTGCCCTGGCACCTGTTGCTGGCCCCCAAAGCGGAAGTGGGCGGGTCCAGGCCCCCTTAAGCCCCCTGCCATGCCCAGGGTTGCCCTGGCAACTGTTGCTGGCCCCCAAAGCGGAAGTGGGCGGGTCCAGGCCCCCTTGAGCCACCTGCCATGCCCAGGGTTGCCCTGGCAACTGTTGCTGGCCCCCAACGCAGAAGTGGGCGGGTCCAGGCCCCCTTGAGCCCCCTGCCATGCCCAGGGTTGCCCTGGCAACTGTTGCTGGCCCCCAAAGCGGAAGTATGCGGGTCCAGGCCATGCCCAGGGTTGCCCTGGCAACTGTTGCTGGCCCCCAAAGCGGAAGTGGGCGGGTCCAGGCCCCCTTGAGCCCCCTGCCATGCCCAGGGTTGCCCTGGCAACTGTTGCTGGCCCCCAAAGCGGAAGTGGGCGGGTCCAGGCCCCCTTAAAGCCACCTGCCATGCCCAGGGTTGCCCTGGCAACTGTTGCTGGCCCCCAAAGCGGAAGTGGGCGGGTCCAGGCCCCCTTGAGCCCCCTGCCATGCCCAGGGTTGCCCTGGCAACTGTTGCTGGCCCCCAAAGCGAAAGTGGGCGGGTCCAGGCCCCCTTAAAGCCCCCTGCCATGCCCAGGGTTGCCCTGGCAACTGTTGCTGGCCCCCAAAGCGGAAGTGGGCGGGTCCAGGCCCCCTTAAAGCCCCCTGCCATGCCCAGGGTTGCCCTGGCAACTGTTGCTGGCCCCCAAAGCGGAAGTGGGCGGGTCCAGGCCCCCTTAAAGCCCCCTGCCATGCCCAGGGTTGCCCTGGCAACTGTTGCTGGCCCCCAAAGTGGAAGTGGGCGGGTCCAGGCCCCCTTGAGCCCCCTGCCATGCCCAGGGTTGCCCTGGCAACTGTTGCTGGCCCCCAAAGCGGAAGTATGCGGGTCCAGGCCCCCTTAAAGCCACCTGCCATGCCCAGGGTTGCCCTGGCAACTGTTGCTAGCCCCCAAAGCGGAAGTATGCTGGTTCAGGCCCCCTTAAAGCCCCCTGCCATGCCCAGGGTTGCCCTGGCAACTGTTGCTGGCCCCCAAAGTGGAAGTGGGCGGGTCCAGGCCCCCTTGAGCCCCCTGCCATACCCAAGGTTGCCCTGGCAACTGTTGCTGGCCCCCAACGCAGAAGTGGGCGGGTCCAGGCCCCCTTGAGCCCCCTGCCATGCCCAGGGTTGCCCTGGCAACTGTTGCTAGCCCCCAAAGCGGAAGTATGCTGGTTCAGGCCCCCTTAAAGCCACCTGCCATGCCCAGGGTTGCCCTGGCAACTGTTGCTGGCCCCCAAAGCGGAAGTGGGCGGGTCCAGGCCCCCTTGAGCCCCCTGCCATGCCCAGGGTTTCCCTGGCAACTGTTGCTGGCCCCCAAAGCGGAAGTGGGCGGGTCCAGGCCCCCTTGAGCCCCCTGCCATACCCAGGGTTGCCCTGGCAACTGTTTCTGGCCCCCAAAGCGGAAGTGGGCGGGTCAAGGCCCCCTTAAAGCCCCCTGCCATGCCCAGGGTTGCCCTGGCAACTGTTGCTGGCCCCCAAAGCGGAAGTGGGCGGGTCCAGGCCCCCTTAAGCCCCCTGCCATGCCCAGGATTGCCCTGGCAACTGTTGCTGGCCCCCAAAGCGGAAGTGGGCGGGTCCAGGCCCCCTTGAGCCCACTGCCATGCCCAGGGTTGCCCTGGCAACTGTTGCTGGCCCCCAAAGCGGAAGTGGGCGGGTCCAGGCCCCCTTAAAGCCCCCTGCCATGCCCAGGGTTGCCCTGGTAACTGTTGCTGGCCCCCAAAGCGGAAGTGGGCGGGTCCAGGCCCCCTTAAAGCCCCCTGCCATGCCCAGGGTTGCCCTGGCAACTGTTGGTGGCCCCCAAAGCGGAAGTGGGCGGGTCCAGGCCCCCTTGAGCCCCCTGCCATACCCAAGGTTGCCCTGGCAACTGTTGCTGGCCCCCAACGCAGAAGTGGGCGGGTCCAGGCCCCCTTGAGCCCCCTGCCATGCCCAGGGTTGCCCTGGCAACTGTTGCTGGCCCCCAAAGCGGAAGTATGCTGGTCCAGGCCCCCTTAAAGCCACCTGCCATGCCCAGGGTTGCCCTGGCAACTGTTGCTGGCCCCCAAAGCGGAAGTGGGCGGGTCCAGGCCCCCTTAAGCCCCCTGCCATGCCCAGGGTTGCCCTGGCAACTGTTGCTGGCCCCCAAAGCGGAAGTGGGCGGGTCCAGGCCCCCTTAAGCCCCCTGCCATGCCCAGGGTTTGCCCTGGCACCTGTTGCTGGCCCCCAAAGCGGAAGTGGGCGGGTCCAGGCCCCCTTGAGCCCCCTGCCATGCCCAGGGTTGCCCTGGCAACTGTTGCTGGCCCCCAAAGCGGAAGTGGACGGGTCCAGGCCCCCATGAGCCCCCTGCCATACCCAGGGTTGCCCTGGCAACTGTTGCTTGCCCCCAAAGCGGAAGTGGGCGGGTCAAGGCCCCCTTAAAGCCCCCTGCCATGCCCAGGGTTGCCCTGGCAACTGTTGCTGGCCCCCAAAGCGGAAGTGGGCGGGTCCAGGCCCCCTTAAGCCCGCTGCCATGCCCAGGATTGCCCTGGCAACTGTTGCTGGCCCCCAAAGCGGAAGTGGGCGGGTCCAGGCCCCCTTGAGCCCCCTGCCATGCCCAGGGTTGCCCTGGCAACTGTTGCTGGCCCCCAAAGCGGAAGTGGGCGGGTTCAGGCCCCCTTAAAGCCCCCTGCCATGCCCCGGGTTGCCCTGGCAACTGTTGCTGGCCCCCAAAGCGGAAGTGGGCAGGTCCAGGCCCCCTTGAGCCCCCTGCCATACCCAGGGTTGCCCTGACAACTGTTGCTGGCCCCCAAAGCGGAAGTGGGCGGGTCCAGGCCCCCTTAAAGCCCCCTGCCATGCCCAGGGTTGCCCTGGCAACTGTTGCTGGCCCCCAAAGCGGAAGTGGGCGGGTCCAGGCCCCCTTAAGCCCCCTGCCATGCCCATTGTTGCCCTGGCAACTGTTGCTGGCCCCCAAAGCGGAAGTGGGCGGGTCCAGGCACCCTTAAGCCCCCTGCCATGCCCATTGTTGCCCTGGCAACTGTTGCTGGCCCCCAAAGCGGAAGTGGGCGGGTCCAGGCCCCCTTAAAGCCCCCTGCCATGCCCAGGGTTGCCCTGGCAACTGTTGCTGGCCCCCAAAGCGGAAGTGGGCGGGTCCAGGCCCCCTTAAAGCCCCCTGCCATGCCCAGGGTTGCCCTGGCAACTGTTGCTGGCCCCCAAAGCGGAAGTGGGCGGGTCCAGGCCCCCTTAAGCCCCCTGCCATGCCCAGGGTTTGCCCTGGCACCTGTTGCTGGCCCCCAAAGCGGAAGTGGGCGGGTCCAGGCCCCCTTGAGCCCCCTGCCATACCCAGGGTTGCCCTGGCAACTGTTGCTGGCCCCCAAAGCGGAAGTGGGCGGGTCCAGGCCCCCTTAAAGCCCCCTGCCATGCCCAGGGTTGCCCTGGCAACTGTTGCTGGCCCCCAAAGCGGAAGTGGGCGGGTCCAGGCCCCCTTAAGCCCCCTGCCATGCCCATTGTTGCCCTGGCAACTGTTGCTGGCCCCCAAAGCGGAAGTGGGCGGGTCCAGGCACCCTTAAGCCCCCTGCCATGCCCATTGTTGCCCTGGCAACTGTTGCTGGCCCCCAAAGCGGAAGTGGGCGGGTCCAGGCCCCCTTGAGCCCCCTGCCATGCCCAGGGTTGCCCTGGCAACTGTTGCTGGCCCCCAAAGCGGAAGTGGGCGGGTCCAGGCCCCCTTAAAGCCCCCTGCCATGCCCAGGGTTGCCCTGGCAACTGTTGCTGGCCCCCAAAGCGGAAGTGGGCGGGTCCAGGCCCCCTTAAAGCCCCCTGCCATGCCCAGGGTTGCCCTGGCAACTGTTGCTGGCCCCCAAAGCGGAAGTGGGCGGGTCCAGGCCCCCTTAAGCCCCCTGCCATGCCCAGGGTTGCCCTGGCAACTGTTGCTGGCCCCCAAAGCGGAAGTGGGCGGGTCCAGGCCCCCTTAAAGCCCCCTGCCATGCCCAGGGTTGCCCTGGCAACTGTTGCTGGCCCCCAAAGCGGAAGTGGGCGGGTCCAGGCCCCCTTAAAGCCCCCTGCCATGCCCAGGGTTGCCCTGGCAACTGTTGCTGGCCCCCAAAGCGGAAGTGGGCGGGTCCAGGCCCCCTTAAGCCCCCTGCCATGCCCATTGTTGCCCTGGCAACTGTTGCTGGCCCCCAAAGCGGAAGTGGGCGGGTCCAGGCACCCTTAAGCCCCCTGCCATGCCCATTGTTGCCCTGGCAACTGTTGCTGGCCCCCAAAGCGGAAGTGGGCGGGTCCAGGCCCCCTTGAGCCCCCTGCCATGCCCAGGGTTGCCCTGGCAACTGTTGCTGGCCCCCAAAGCGGAAGTGGGCGGGTCCAGGCCCCCTTAAAGCCCCCTGCCATGCCCAGGGTTGCCCTGGCAACTGTTGCTGGCCCCCAAAGCGGAAGTGGGCGGGTCCAGGCCCCCTTAAAGCCCCCTGCCATGCCCAGGGTTGCCCTGGCAACTGTTGCTGGCCCCCAAAGCGGAAGTGGGCGGGTCCAGGCCCCCTTAAGCCCCCTGCCATGCCCAGGGTTGCCCTGGCAACTGTTGCTGGCCCCCAAAGCGGAAGTGGGCGGGTCCAGGCCCCCTTAAAGCCCCCTGCCATGCCCAGGGTTGCCCTGGCAACTGTTGCTGGCCCCCAAAGCGGAAGTGGGCGGGTCCAGGCCCCCTTGAGCCCCCTGCCATACCCAAGGTTGCCCTGGCAACTGTTGCTGGCCCCCAAAGCGGAATTGGGCGGGTCCAGGCCCCCTTGAGCCCCCTGCCATACCCAGGGTTGCCCTGGCAACTGTTGCTGGCCCCCAAAGCGGAAGTGGGCGGGTCAAGGCCCCCTTAAAGCCCCCTGCCATGCCCAGGGTTGCCCTGGCAACTGTTGCTGGCCCCCAAAGCGGAAGTATGCGGGTCCAGGCCCCCTTAAAGCCACCTGCCATGCCCAGGGTTGCCCTGGCAACTGTTGCTGGCCCCCAAAGCGGAAGTGGGCGGGTCCAGGCCCCCTTGAGCCCCCTGCCATGCCCAGGGTTGCCCTGGCAACTGTTACTGGCCCCCAAAGCGGAAGTGGGCGGGTCCAGGCCCCCTTAAAGCCCCCTGCCATGCCCAGGGTTGCCCTGGCAACTGTTGCTGGCCCCCAAAGCGGAAGTGGGCGGGTCCAGGCCCCCTTAAGCCCCCTGCCATGCCCAGGGTTTGCCCTGGCACCTGTTGCTGGCCCCCAAAGCGGAAGTGGGCGGGTCCAGGCCCCCTTGAGCCCCCTGCCATGCCCAGGGTTGCCCTGGCAACTGTTGCTGGCCCCCAAAGCGGAAGTGGACGGGTCCAGGCCCCCATGAGCCCCCTGCCATACCCAGGGTTGCCCTGGAAACTGTTGCTTGCCCCCAAAGCGGAAGTGGGCGGGTCAAGGCCCCCTTAAAGCCCCCTGCCATGCCCAGGGTTGCCCTGGCAACTGTTGCTGGCCCCCAAAGCGGAAGTGGGCGGGTCCAGGCCCCCTTAAGCCCCCTGCCATGCCCAGGATTGCCCTGGCAACTGTTGCTGGCCCCCAAAGCGGAAGTGGGCGGGTCCAGGCCCCCTTGAGCCCCCTGCCATGCCCAGGGTTGCCCTGGCAACTGTTGCTGGCCCCCAAAGCGGAAGTGGGCGGGTTCAGGCCCCCTTAAAGCCCCCTGCCATGCCCCGGGTTGCCCTGGCAACTGTTGCTGGCCCCCAAAGCGGAAGTGGGCGGGTCCAGGCCCCCTTAAAGCCCCCTGCCATGCCCAGGGTTGCCCTGGCAACTGTTGCTGGCCCCCAAAGCGGAAGTGGGCGGGTCCAGGCCCCCTTAAGCCCCCTGCCATGCCCATTGTTGCCCTGGCAACTGTTGCTGGCCCCCAAAGCGGAAGTGGGCGGGTCCAGGCACCCTTAAGCCCCCTGCCATGCCCATTGTTGCCCTGGCAACTGTTGCTGGCCCCCAAAGCGGAAGTGGGCGGGTCCAGGCCCCCTTAAAGCCCCCTGCCATGCCCAGGGTTGCCCTGGCAACTGTTGCTGGCCCCCAAAGCGGAAGTGGGCGGGTCCAGGCCCCCTTAAAGCCCCCTGCCATGCCCAGGGTTGCCCTGGCAACTGTTGCTGGCCCCCAAAGCGGAAGTGGGCGGGTCCAGGCCCCCTTAAGCCCCCTGCCATGCCCAGGGTTTGCCCTGGCACCTGTTGCTGGCCCCCAAAGCGGAAGTGGGCGGGTCCAGGCCCCCTTGAGCCCCCTGCCATGCCCAGGGTTGCCCTGGCAACTGTTGCTGGCCCCCAAAGCGGAAGTGGGCGGGTCCAGGCCCCCATGAGCCCCCTGCCATACCCAGGGTTGCCCTGGCAACTGTTGCTTGCCCCCAAAGCGGAAGTGGGCGGGTCAAGGCCCCCTTAAAGCCCCCTGCCATGCCCAGTGTTGCCCTGGCAACTGTTGCTGGCCCCCAAAGCGGAAGTGGGCGGGTCCAGGCCCCCTTGAGCCCCCTGCCATACCCAGGGTTGCCCTGGCAACTGTTGCTGGCCCCCAAAGCGGAAGTGGGCGGGTCCAGGCCCCCTTAAAGCCCCCTGCCATGCCCAGGGTTGCCCTGGCAACTGTTGCTGGCCCCCAAAGCGGAAGTGGGCGGGTCCAGGCCCCCTTAAGCCCCCTGCCATGCCCATTGTTGCCCTGGCAACTGTTGCTGGCCCCCAAAGCGGAAGTGGGCGGGTCCAGGCACCCTTAAGCCCCCTGCCATGCCCATTGTTGCCCTGGCAACTGTTGCTGGCCCCCAAAGCGGAAGTGGGCGGGTCCAGGCCCCCTTGAGCCCCCTGCCATGCCCAGGGTTGCCCTGGCAACTGTTGCTGGCCCCCAAAGCGGAAGTGGGCGGGTCCAGGCCCCCTTAAAGCCCCCTGCCATGCCCAGGGTTGCCCTGGCAACTGTTGCTGGCCCCCAAAGCGGAAGTGGGCGGGTCCAGGCCCCCTTAAAGCCCCCTGCCATGCCCAGGGTTGCCCTGGCAACTGTTGCTGGCCCCCAAAGCGGAAGTGGGCGGGTCCCGGCCCCCTTGAGCCCCCTGCCATACCCAGGGTTGCCCTGGCAACTGTTGCTGGCCCCCAAAGCGGAAGTGGGCGGGTCCAGGCCCCCTTAAAGCCCCCTGCCATGCCCAGGGTTGCCCTGGCAACTGTTGCTGGCCCCCAAAGCGGAAGTGGGCGGGTCCAGGCCCCCTTGAGCCCCCTGCCATGCCCAGGGTTGCCCTGGCAACTGTTGCTGGCCCCCAAAGCGGAAGTGGGCGGGTCCAGGCCCCCTTAAAGCCCCCTGCCATGCCCAGGGTTGCCCTGGCAACTGTTGGTGGCCCCCAAAGCGGAAGTGGGCGGGTCCAGGCCCCCTTGAGCCCCCTGCCATACCCAAGGTTGCCCTGGCAACTGTTGCTGGCCCCCAACGCAGAAGTGGGCGGGTCCAGGCCCCCTTGAGCCCCCTGCCATGCCCAGGGTTGCCCTGGCAACTGTTGCTAGCCCCCAAAGCGGAAGTATGCTGGTCCAGGCCCCCTTAAAGCCACCTGCCATGCCCAGGGTTGCCCTGGCAACTGTTGCTGGCCCCCAAAGCGGAAGTGGGCGGGTCCAGGCCCCCTTGAGCCCCCTGCCATGCCCAGGGTTTCCCTGGCAACTGTTGCTGGCCCCCAAAGCGGAAGTGGGCGGGTCCAGGCCCCCTTGAGCCCCCTGCCATACCCAGGGTTGCCCTGGCAACTGTTGCTGGCCCCCAAAGCGGAAGTGGGCGGGTCCAGGCCCCCTTAAAGCCCCCTGCCATGCCCAGGGTTGCCCTGGTAACTGTTGCTGGCCCCCAAAGCGGAAGTGGGCGGGTCCAGGCCCCCTTAAAGCCCCCTGCCATGCCCAGGGTTGCCCTGGCAACTGTTGGTGGCCCCCAAAGCGGAAGTGGGCGGGTCCAGGCCCCCTTGAGCCCCCTGCCATACCCAAGGTTGCCCTGGCAACTGTTGCTGGCCCCCAACGCAGAAGTGGGCGGGTCCAGGCCCCCTTGAGCCCCCTGCCATGCCCAGGGTTGCCCTGGCAACTGTTGCTGGCCCCCAAAGCGGAAGTGGGCGGGTCCAGGCCCCCTTAAAGCCCCCTGCCATGCCCAGGGTTGCCCTGGTAACTGTTGCTGGCCCCCAAAGCGGAAGTGGGCGGGTCCAGGCCCCCTTAAAGCCCCCTGCCATGCCCAGGGTTGCCCTGGCACCTGTTGCTGGCCCCCAAAGCGGAAGTGGGCGGGTCCAGGCCCCCTTAAGCCCCCTGCCATGCCCAGGGTTGCCCTGGCAACTGTTGCTGGCCCCCAAAGCGGAAGTGGGCGGGTCCAGGCCCCCTTGAGCCACCTGCCATGCCCAGGGTTGCCCTGGCAACTGTTGCTGGCCCCCAACGCAGAAGTGGGCGGGTCCAGGCCCCCTTGAGCCCCCTGCCATGCCCAGGGTTGCCCTGGCAACTGTTGCTGGCCCCCAAAGCGGAAGTATGCGGGTCCAGGCCATGCCCAGGGTTGCCCTGGCAACTGTTGCTGGCCCCCAAAGCGGAAGTGGGCGGGTCCAGGCCCCCTTGAGCCCCCTGCCATGCCCAGGGTTGCCCTGGCAACTGTTGCTGGCCCCCAAAGCGGAAGTGGGCGGGTCCAGGCCCCCTTAAAGCCACCTGCCATGCCCAGGGTTGCCCTGGCAACTGTTGCTGGCCCCCAAAGCGGAAGTGGGCGGGTCCAGGCCCCCTTGAGCCCCCTGCCATGCCCAGGGTTGCCCTGGCAACTGTTGCTGGCCCCCAAAGCGAAAGTGGGCGGGTCCAGGCCCCCTTAAAGCCCCCTGCCATGCCCAGGGTTGCCCTGGCAACTGTTGCTGGCCCCCAAAGCGGAAGTGGGCGGGTCCAGGCCCCCTTAAAGCCCCCTGCCATGCCCAGGGTTGCCCTGGCAACTGTTGCTGGCCCCCAAAGCGGAAGTGGGCGGGTCCAGGCCCCCTTAAAGCCCCCTGCCATGCCCAGGGTTGCCCTGGCAACTGTTGCTGGCCCCCAAAGTGGAAGTGGGCGGGTCCAGGCCCCCTTGAGCCCCCTGCCATGCCCAGGGTTGCCCTGGCAACTGTTGCTGGCCCCCAAAGCGGAAGTATGCGGGTCCAGGCCCCCTTAAAGCCACCTGCCATGCCCAGGGTTGCCCTGGCAACTGTTGCTAGCCCCCAAAGCGGAAGTATGCTGGTTCAGGCCCCCTTAAAGCCCCCTGCCATGCCCAGGGTTGCCCTGGCAACTGTTGCTGGCCCCCAAAGTGGAAGTGGGCGGGTCCAGGCCCCCTTGAGCCCCCTGCCATACCCAAGGTTGCCCTGGCAACTGTTGCTGGCCCCCAACGCAGAAGTGGGCGGGTCCAGGCCCCCTTGAGCCCCCTGCCATGCCCAGGGTTGCCCTGGCAACTGTTGCTAGCCCCCAAAGCGGAAGTATGCTGGTTCAGGCCCCCTTAAAGCCACCTGCCATGCCCAGGGTTGCCCTGGCAACTGTTGCTGGCCCCCAAAGCGGAAGTGGGCGGGTCCAGGCCCCCTTGAGCCCCCTGCCATGCCCAGGGTTTCCCTGGCAACTGTTGCTGGCCCCCAAAGCGGAAGTGGGCGGGTCCAGGCCCCCTTGAGCCCCCTGCCATACCCAGGGTTGCCCTGGCAACTGTTTCTGGCCCCCAAAGCGGAAGTGGGCGGGTCAAGGCCCCCTTAAAGCCCCCTGCCATGCCCAGGGTTGCCCTGGCAACTGTTGCTGGCCCCCAAAGCGGAAGTGGGCGGGTCCAGGCCCCCTTAAGCCCCCTGCCATGCCCAGGATTGCCCTGGCAACTGTTGCTGGCCCCCAAAGCGGAAGTGGGCGGGTCCAGGCCCCCTTGAGCCCACTGCCATGCCCAGGGTTGCCCTGGCAACTGTTGCTGGCCCCCAAAGCGGAAGTGGGCGGGTCCAGGCCCCCTTAAAGCCCCCTGCCATGCCCAGGGTTGCCCTGGTAACTGTTGCTGGCCCCCAAAGCGGAAGTGGGCGGGTCCAGGCCCCCTTAAAGCCCCCTGCCATGCCCAGGGTTGCCCTGGCAACTGTTGGTGGCCCCCAAAGCGGAAGTGGGCGGGTCCAGGCCCCCTTGAGCCCCCTGCCATACCCAAGGTTGCCCTGGCAACTGTTGCTGGCCCCCAACGCAGAAGTGGGCGGGTCCAGGCCCCCTTGAGCCCCCTGCCATGCCCAGGGTTGCCCTGGCAACTGTTGCTGGCCCCCAAAGCGGAAGTATGCTGGTCCAGGCCCCCTTAAAGCCACCTGCCATGCCCAGGGTTGCCCTGGCAACTGTTGCTGGCCCCCAAAGCGGAAGTGGGCGGGTCCAGGCCCCCTTGAGCCCCCTGACATACCCAGGGTTGCCCTGGCAACTGTTGCTGGCCCCCAAAGTGGAAGTGGGCGGGTCCAGGCCCCCTTAAAGCCCCCTGCCATGCCCAGGGTTGCCCTGGCAACTGTTGCTGGCCCCCAAAGTGGAAGTGGGCGGGTCCAGGCCCCCTTAAGCCCCCTGCCATGCCCAGGGTTGCCCTGGCACCTGTTGCTGGCCCCCAAAGCGGAAGTGGGCGGGTCCAGGCCCCCTTAAGCCCCCTGCCATGCCCAGGGTTGCCCTGGCAACTGTTGCTGGCCCCCAAAGCGGAAGTGGGCGGGTCCAGGCCCCCTTGAGCCACCTGCCATGCCCAGGGTTGCCCTGGCAACTGTTGCTGGCCCCCAACGCAGAAGTGGGCGGGTCCAGGCCCCCTTGAGCCCCCTGCCATGCCCAGGGTTGCCCTGGCAACTGTTGCTGGCCCCCAAAGCGGAAGTATGCGGGTCCAGGCCATGCCCAGGGTTGCCCTGGCAACTGTTGCTGGCCCCCAAAGCGGAAGTGGGCGGGTCCAGGCCCCCTTGAGCCCCCTGCCATGCCCAGGGTTGCCCTGGCAACTGTTGCTGGCCCCCAAAGCGGAAGTGGGCGGGTCCAGGCCCCCTTAAAGCCCCCTGCCATGCCCAGGGTTGCCCTGGCAACTGTTGCTGGCCCCCAAAGCAGAAGTGGGCGGGTCCAGGCCCCCTTGAGCCCCCTGCCATGCCCAGGGTTGCCCTGGCAACTGTTGCTGGCCCCCAAAGCGGAAGTATGCGGGTCCAGGCCCCCTTAAAGCCACCTGCCATGCCCAGGGTTGCCCTGGCAACTGTTGCTGGCCCCCAAAGCGGAAGTGGGCGGGTCCAGGCCCCCTTGAGCCCCCTGCCATGCCCAGGGTTGCCCTGGCAACTGTTGCTGGCCCCCAAAGCGAAAGTGGGCGGGTCCAGGCCCCCTTAAAGCCCCCTGCCATGCCCAGGGTTGCCCTGGCAACTGTTGCTGGCCCCCAAAGCGGAGGTGGGCGGGTCCAGGCCCCCTTAAAGCCCCCTGCCATGCCCAGGGTTGCCCTGGCAACTGTTGCTGGCCCCCAAAGCGGAAGTGGGCGGGTCCAGGCCCCCTTAAAGCCCCCTGCCATGCCCAGGGTTGCCCTGGCAACTGTTGCTGGCCCCCAAAGCGGAAGTGGGCGGGTCCAGGCCCCCTTAAAGCCCCCTGCCATGCCCAGGGTTGCCCTGGCAACTGTTGCTGGCCCCCAAAGCGGAAGTGGGCGGGTCCAGGCCCCCTTGAGCCCCCTGCCATGCCCAGGGTTGCCCTGGCAACTGTTGCTGGCCCCCAAAGCGGAAGTATGCGGGTCCAGGCCCCCTTAAAGCCACCTGCCATGCCCAGGGTTGCCCTGGCAACTGTTGCTGGCCCCCAAAGCGGAAGTGGGCGGGTCCAGGCCCCCTTGAGCCCCCTGCCATGCCCAGGGTTGCCCTGGCAACTGTTGCTGGCCCCCAAAGCGGAAGTGGGCGGGTCCAGGCCCCCTTAAAGCCCCCTGCCATGCCCAGGGTTGCCCTGGCAACTGTTGCTTGCCCCCAAAGCGGAAGTGGGCGGGTCCAGGCCCCCTTAAAGCCCCCTGCCATGCCCAGGGTTGCCCTGGCAACTGTTGCTGGCCCCCAAAGCGGAAGTGGGCGGGTCCAGGCCCCCTTAAAGCCCCCTGCCATGCCCAGGGTTGCCCTGGCAACTGTTGCTGGCCCCCAAAGCAGAAGTGGGCGGGTCCAGGCCCCCTTGAGCCCCCTGCCATGCCCAGGGTTGCCCTGGCAACTGTTGCTGGCCCCCAAAGCGGAAGTATGCGGGTCCAGGCCCCCTTAAAGCCACCTGCCATGCCCTGGCAACTGTTGCTGGCCCCCAAAGCAGAAGTGGGCGGGTCCAGGCCCCCTTGAGCCCCCTGCCATGCCCAGGGTTGCCCTGGCAACTGTTGCTGGCCCCCAAAGCGGAAGTGGGCGGGTCCAGGCCCCCTTAAAGCCCCCTGCCATGCCCAGGGTTGCCCTGGCAACTGTTGCTGGCCCCCAAAGCGGAAGTGGGCGGGTCCAGGCCCCCTTAAAGCCCCCTGCCATGCCCAGGGTTGCCCTGGCAACTGTTGCTGGCCCCCAAAGCGGAAGTGGGCGGGTCCAGGCCCCCTTAAAGCCCCCTGCCATGCCCAGGGTTGCCCTGGCAACTGTTGCTGGCCCCCAAAGCGGAAGTGGGCGGGTCCAGGCCCCCTTAAAGCCCCCTGCCATGCCCCGGGTTGCCATGGCAACTGTTGCTGGCCCCCAAAGCGGAAGTGGGCGGGTCCAGGCCCCCTTAAAGCCCCCTGCCATGCCCAGGGTTGCCCTGGCAACTGTTGCTGGCCCCCAAAGCGGAAGTGGGCGGGTCCAGGCCCCCTTAAGCCCCCTGCCATGCCCATTGTTGCCCTGGCAACTGTTGCTGGCCCCCAAAGCGGAAGTGGGCGGGTCCAGGCCCCCTTAAGCCCCCTGCCATGCCCATTGTTGCCCTGGCAACTGTTGCTGGCCCCCAAAGCGGAAGTGGGCGGGTCCAGGACCCCCTTGAGCCCCCTGCCATGCCCAGGGTTGCCCTGGCAACTGTTGCTGGCCCCCAAAGCGGAAGTGGGCGGGTCCAGGCCCCCTTAAAGCCCCCTGCCATGCCCAGGGTTGCCCTGGCAACTGTTGGTGGCCCCCAAAGCGGTAGTGGGCGGGACCAGGCCCCCTTGAGCCCCCTGCCATACCCAAGGTTGCCCTGGCAACTGTTGCTGGCCCCCAACGCAGAATTGGGCGGGTCCAGGCCCCCTTGAGCCCCCTGCCATGCCCAGGGTTGCCCTGGCAACTGTTGCTGGCCCCCAAAGCGGAAGTATGCTGGTCCAGGCCCCCTTAAAGCCACCTGCCATGCCCAGGGTTGCCCTGGCAACTGTTGCTGGCCCCCAAAGCGGAAGTGGGCGGGTCCAGGCCCCCTTGAGCCCCCTGCCATGCCCAGGGTTGCCCTGGCAACTGTTGCTGGCCCCCAAAGCGGAAGTATGCGGGTCCAGGCCCCCTTAAAGCCACCTGCCATGCCCAGGGTTGCCCTGGCAACTGTTGCTGGCCCCCAAAGCGGAAGTGGGCGGGTCCAGGCCCCCTTGAGCCCCCTGCCATGCCCAGGGTTGCCCTGGCAACTGTTGCTGGCCCCCAAAGCGAAAGTGGGCGGGTCCAGGCCCCCTTAAAGCCCCCTGCCATGCCCAGGGTTGCCCTGGCAACTGTTGCTGGCCCCCAAAGCGGAAGTGGGCGGGTCCAGGCCCCCTTAAAGCCCCCTGCCATGCCCAGGGTTGCCCTGGCAACTGTTGCTGGCCCCCAAAGCGGAAGTGGGCGGGTCCAGGCCCCCTTAAAGCCCCCTGCCATGCCCAGGGTTGCCCTGGCAACTGTTGCTGGCCCCCAAAGCGGAAGTGGGCGGGTCCAGGCCCCCTTAAAGCTTCCTGCCATGCCCAGGGTTGCCCTGGCAACTGTTGCTGGCCCCAAAGCGGAAGTGGGCGGGTCCAGGCCCCCTTGAGCCCCCTGCCATGCCCAGGGTTGCCCTGGCAACTGTTGCTGGCCCCCAAAGCGGAAGTATGCGGGTCCAGGCCCCCTTAAAGCCACCTGCCATGCCCAGGGTTGCCCTGGCAACTGTTGCTGGCCCCCAAAGCGGAAGTGGGCGGGTCCAGGCCCCCTTGAGCCCCCTGCCATGCCCAGGGTTGCCCTGGCAACTGTTGCTGGCCCCCAAAGCGGAAGTGGGCGGGTCCAGGCCCCCTTAAAGCCCCCTGCCATGCCCAGGGTTGCCCTGGCAACTGTTGCTGGCCCCCAAAGCGGAAGTGGGCGGGTCCAGGCCCCCTTGAGCCCCCTGCCATGCCCAGGGTTGCCCTGGCAACTGTTGCTGGCCCCCAAAGCGGAAGTGGGCGGGTCCAGGCCCCCTTAAAGCCCCCTGCCATGCCCAGGGTTGCCCTGGCAACTGTTGGTGGCCCCCAAAGCGGAAGTGGGCGGGTCCAGGCCCCCTTGAGCCCCCTGCCATGCCCAAGGTTGCCCTGGCAACTGTTGCTGGCCCCCAACGCAGAAGTGGGCGGGTCCAGGCCCCCTTGAGCCCCCTGCCATGCCCAGGGTTGCCCTGGCAACTGTTGCTAGCCCCCAAAGCGGAAGTATGCTGGTCCAGGCCCCCTTAAAAGCCACCTGCCATGCCCAGGGTTGCCCTGGCAACTGTTGCTGGCCCCCAAAGCGGAAGTGGGCGGGTCCAGGCCCCCTTGAGCCCCCTGCCATGCCCAGGGTTTCCCTGGCAACTGTTGCTGGCCCCCAAAGCGGAAGTGGGCGGGTCCAGGCCCCCTTGAGCCCCCTGCCATGCCCAGGGTTTCCCTGGCAACTGTTGCTGGCCCCCAAAGCGGAAGTGGGCGGGTCCAGGCCCCCTTGAGCCCCCTGCCATACCCAGGGTTGCCCTGGCAACTGTTTCTGGCCCCCAAAGCGGAAGTGGGCGGGTCAAGGCCCCCTTAAAGCCCCCTGCCATGCCCAGGGTTGCCCTGGCAACTGTTGCTGGCCCCCAAAGCGGAAGTGGGCGGGTCCAGGCCCCCTTAAGCCCCCTGCCATGCCCAGGATTGCCCTGGCAACTGTTGCTGGCCCCCAAAGCGGAAGTGGGCGGGTCCAGGCCCCCTTGAGCCCACTGCCATGCCCAGGGTTGCCCTGGCAACTGTTGCTGGCCCCCAAAGCGGAAGGTGGGCGGGTCCAGGCCCCCTTAAAGCCCCCTGCCATGCCCAGGGTTGCCCTGGTAACTGTTGCTGGCCCCCAAAGCGGAAGTGGGCGGGTCCAGGCCCCCTTAAAGCCCCCTGCCATGCCCAGGGTTGCCCTGGCAACTGTTGGTGGCCCCCAAAGCGGAAGTGGGCGGGTCCAGGCCCCCTTGAGGCCCCCTGCCATACCCAAGGTTGCCCTGGCAACTGTTGCTGGCCCCCAACGCAGAAGTGGGCGGGTCCAGGCCCCCTTGAGCCCCCTGCCATGCCCAGGGTTGCCCTGGCAACTGTTGCTGGCCCCCAAAGCGGAAGTATGCTGGTCCAGGCCCCCTTAAAGCCACCTGCCATGCCCAGGGTTGCCCTGGCAACTGTTGCTGGCCCCCAAAGCGGAAGTGGGCGGGTCCAGGCCCCCTTGAGCCCCCTGCCATACCCAGGGTTGCCCTGGCAACTGTTGCTGGCCCCCAAAGCGGAAGTGGGCGGGTCCAGGCCCCCTTAAAGCCCCCTGCCATGCCCAGGGTTGCCCTGGCAACTGTTGCTGGCCCCCAAAGTGGAAGTGGGCGGGTCCAGGCCCCCTTAAGCCCCCTGCCATGCCCAGGGTTGCCCTGGCACCTGTTGCTGGCCCCCAAAGCGGAAGTGGGCGGGTCCAGGCCCCCTTAAGCCCCCTGCCATGCCCAGGGTTGCCCTGGCAACTGTTGCTGGCCCCCAAAGCGGAAGTGGGCGGGTCCAGGCCCCCTTGAGCCACCTGCCATGCCCAGGGTTGCCCTGGCAACTGTTGCTGGCCCCCAACGCAGAAGTGGGCGGGTCCAGGCCCCCTTGAGCCCCCTGCCATGCCCAGGGTTGCCCTGGCAACTGTTGCTGGCCCCCAAAGCGGAAGTATGCGGGTCCAGGCCATGCCCAGAGTTGCCCTGGCAACTGTTGCTGGCCCCCAAAGCGGAAGTGGGCGGGTCCAGGCCCCCTTGAGCCCCCTGCCATGCCCAGGGTTGCCCTGGCAACTGTTGCTGGCCCCCAAAGCGGAAGTGGGCGGGTCCAGGCCCCCTTAAAGCCCCCTGCCATGCCCAGGGTTGCCCTGGCAACTGTTGCTGGCCCCCAAAGCAGAAGTGGGCGGGTCCAGGCCCCCTTGAGCCCCCTGCCATGCCCAGGGTTGCCCTGGCAACTGTTGCTGGCCCCCAAAGCGGAAGTATGCGGGTCCAGGCCCCCTTAAAGCCACCTGCCATGCCCAGGGTTGCCCTGGCAACTGTTGCTGGCCCCCAAAGCGGAAGTGGGCGGGTCCAGGCCCCCTTAAAGCCCCCTGCCATGCCCAGGGTTGCCCTGGCAACTGTTGCTGGCCCCCAAAGCGGAAGTGGGCGGGTCCAGGCCCCCTTAAAGCCCCCTGCCATGCCCAGGGTTGCCCTGGCAACTGTTGCTGGCCCCCAAAGCGGAAGTGGGCGGGTCCAGGCCCCCTTAAAGCCCCCTGCCATGCCCAGGGTTGCCCTGGCAACTGTTGCTGGCCCCCAAAGCGGAAGTGGGCGGGTCCAGGCCCCCTTAAAGCCCCCTGCCATGCCCAGGGTTGCCCTGGCAACTGTTGCTGGCCCCCAAAGCGGAAGTGGGCGGGTCCAGGCCCCCTTAAAGCCCCCTGCCATGCCCAGGGTTGCCCTGGCAACTGTTGCTGGCCCCCAAAGCAGAAGTGGGCGGGTCCAGGCCCCCTTGAGCCCCCTGCCATGCCCAGGGTTGCCCTGGCAACTGTTGCTGGCCCCCAAAGCGGAAGTATGCGGGTCCAGGCCCCCTTAAAGCCACCTGCCATGCCCAGGGTTGCCCTGGCAACTGTTGCTGGCCCCCAAAGCGGAAGTGGGCGGGTCCAGGCCCCCTTGAGCCCCCTGCCATGCCCAGGGTTGCCCTGGCAACTGTTGCTGGCCCCCAAAGCGGAAGTGGGCGGGTCCAGGCCCCCTTAAAGCCCCCTGCCATGCCCAGGGTTGCCCTGGCAACTGTTGCTGGCCCCCAAAGCGGAAGTGGGCGGGTCCAGGCCCCCTTAAAGCCCCCTGCCATGCCCAGGGTCGCCCTGGCAACTGTTGCTGGCCCCCAAAGCGGAAGTGGGCGGGTCCAGGCCCCCTTAAAGCCCCCTGCCATGCCCAGGGTTGCCCTGGCAACTGTTGCTGGCCCCCAAAGCGGAAGTGGGCGGGTCCAGGCCCCCTTAAGCCCCCTGCCATGCCCAGGATTGCCCTGGCAACTGTTGCTGGCCCCCAAAGCGGAAGTGGGCGGGTCCAGGCCCCCTTGAGCCCCCTGCCATGCCCAGGGTTGCCCTTGCAACTGTTGCTGGCCCCCAAAGCGGAAGTGGGCGGGTCCAGGCCCCCTTAAAGCCCCCTGCCATGCCCCGGGTTGCCCTGGCAACTGTTGCTGGTCCCCAAAGCGGAAGTGGGCGGGTCCAGGCCCCCTTAAAGCCCCCTGCCATGCCCAGGGTTGCCCTGGCAACTGTTGCTGGCCCCCAAAGCGGAAGTTGGCGGGTCCAGGCCCCCTTAAGCCCCCTGCCATGCCCATTGTTGCCCTGGCAACTGTTGCTGGCCCCCAAAGCGGAAGGCCCCCTTAAGCCCCCTGCCATGCCCATTGTTGCCCTGGCAACTGTTGCTGGCCCCCAAAGCGGAAGTGGGCGGGTCCAGGCCCCCTTGAGCCCCCTGCCATGCCCAGGGTTGCCCTGGCAACTGTTGCTGGCCCCCAAAGCGGAGTGGGCGGGTCCAGGCCCCCTTAAAGCCCCCTGCCATGCCCAGGGTTGCCCTGGCAACTGTTGGTGGCCCCCAAAGCGGTAGTGGGCGGGACCAGGCCCCCTTGAGCCCCCTGCCATACCCAAGGTTGCCCTGGCAACTGTTGCTGGCCCCCAACGCAGAATTGGGCGGGTCCAGGCCCCCTTGAGCCCCCTGCCATGCCCAGGGTTGCCCTGGCAACTGTTGCTGGCCCCCAAAGCGGAAGTATGGCTGGTCCAGGCCCCCTTAAAGCCACCTGCCATGCCCAGGGTTGCCCTGGCAACTGTTGCTGGCCCCCAAAGCGGAAGTGGGCGGGTCCAGGCCCCCTTGAGCCCCCTGCCATGCCCAGGGTTGCCCTGGCAACTGTTGCTGGCCCCCAAAGCGGGAAGTTGGCGGGTCCAGGCCCCCTTGAGCCCCCTGCCATACCCAGGGTTGCCCTGGCAACTGTTGCTGGCCCCCAAAGCGGAAGTGGGCGGGTCAAGGCCCCCTTAAAGCCCCCTGCCATGCCCAGGGTTGCCCTGGCAACTGTTGCTGGCCCTCAAAGCGGAAGTGGGCGGGTCCAGGCCCCCTTAAGCCCCCCGCCATGCCCAGGATTGCCCTGGCAACTGTTGCTGGCCCCCAAAGCGGAAGTGGGCGGGTCCAGGCCCCCTTGAGCCCCCTGCCATGCCCAGGGTTGCCCTGGCAACTGTTGCTGGCCCCCAAAGCGGAAGTGGGCGGGTCCAGGCCCCCTTAAAGCCCCCTGCCATGCCCCGGGTTGCCCTGGCAACTGTTGCTGGCCCCCAAAGCGGAAGTGGGCGGGTCCAGGCCCCCTTGAGCCCCCTGCCATACCCAGGGTTGCCCTGGCAACTGTTGCTGGCCCCCAAAGCGGAAGTGGGCGGGTCCAGGCCCCCTTAAAGCCCCTTGCCATGCCCAGGGTTGCCCTGGCAACTGTTGCTGGCCCCCAAAGCGGAAGTGGGCGGGTCCAGGCCCCCTTAAGCCCCCTGCCATGCCCATTGTTGCCCTGGCAACTGTTGCTGGCCCCCAAAGCGGAAGTGGGCGGGTCCAGGCCCCCTTAAGCCCCCTGCCATGCCCATTGTTGCCCTGGCAACTGTTGCTGGCCCCCAAAGCGGAAGTGAGCGGGTCCAGGCCCCCTTAAAGCCCCCTGCCATGCCCAGGGTTGCCCTGGCAACTGTTGCTGGCCCCCAAAGCGGAAGTGGGCGGGTCCAGGCCCCCTTGAGCCCCCTGCCATACCCAGGGTTGCCCTGGCAACTGTTGCTGGCCCCCAAAGCGGAAGTGGGCGGGTCCAGGCCCCCTTAAAGCCCCCTGCCATGCCCAGGGTTGCCCTGGCAACTGTTGCTGGCCCCCAAAGCGGAAGTGGGCGGGTCCAGGCCCCCTTGAGCCCCCTGCCATGCCCAGGGTTGCCCTGGCAACTGTTGGTGGCCCCCAAAGCGGAAGTGGGCGGGTCCAGGCCCCCTTGAGCCCCCTGCCATACCCAGGGTTGCCCTGGCAACTGTTGCTGGCCCCCAAAGCGGAAGTGGGCGGGTCCAGGCCCCCTTAAAGCCCCCTGCCATGCCCAGGGTTGCCCTGGCAACTGTTGCTGGCCCCCAAAGCGGAAGTGGGCGGGTCCAGGCCCCCTTAAAGCCCCCTGCCATGCCCAGGGTTGCCCTGGCAACTGTTGCTGGCCCCCAAAGCGGAAGTGGGCGGGTCCAGGCCCCCTTAAAGCCCCCTGCCATGCCCAGGGTTGCCCTGGCAACTGTTGCTGGCCCCCAAAGCGGAAGTGGGCGGGTCCAGGCCCCCTTAAGCCCCCTGCCATGCCCAGGATTGCCCTGGCAACTGTTGCTGGCCCCCAAAGCGGAAGTGGGCGGGTCCAGGCCCCCTTGAGCCCCCTGCCATGCCCAGGGTTGCCCTGGCAACTGTTGCTGGCCCCCAAAGCGGAAGTGGGCGGGTCCAGGCCCCCTTAAAGCCCCCTGCCATACCCCGGGTTTCCCTGGCAACTGTTGCTGGCCCCCAAAGCGGAAGTGGGCGGGTCCAGGCCCCCTTAAAGCCCCCTGCCATGCCCAGGGTTGCCCTGGCAACTGTTGCTGGCCCCCAAAGCGGAAGTGGCGGGTCCAGCCCCCTTAAAGCCCCCTGCCATGCCCAGGGTTGCCCTGGCAACTGTTGCTGGCCCCCAAAGCGGAAGTGGGCGGGTCCAGGCCCCCTTAAAGCCCCCTGCCATGCCCAGGGTTGCCCTGGCAACTGTTGCTGGCCCCCAAAGCGGAAGTGGGCGGGTCCAGGCCCCCTTAAGCCCCCTGCCATGCCCAGGATTGCCCTGGCAACTGTTGCTGGCCCCCAAGCGGAAGTGGGCGGGTCCAGGCCCCCTTGAGCCCCCTGCCATGCCCAGGGTTGCCCTGGCAACTGTTGCTGGCCCCCAAAGCGGAAGTGGGCGGGTCCAGGCCCCCTTAAAGCCCCCTGCCATGCCCCGGGTTGCCCTGGCAACTGTTGCTGGCCCCCAAAGCGGAAGTGGGCGGGTCCAGGCCCCCTTAAAGCCCCCTGCCATGCCCAGGGTTGCCCTGGCAACTGTTGCTGGGCCCCAAAGCGGAAGTGGGCGGGTCCAGGCCCCCTTAAGCCCCCTGCCATGCCCATTGTTGCCCTGGCAACTGTTGCTGGCCCCCAAAGCGGAAGTGGGCGGGTCCAGGCCCCCTTAAGCCCCCTGCCATGCCCATTGTTGCCCTGGCAACTGTTGCTGGCCCCCAAAGCGGAAGTGGGCGGGTCCAGGCCCCCTTGAGCCCCCTGCCATGCCCAGGGTTGCCCTGGCAACTGTTGCTGGCCCCCAAAGCGGAAGTGGGCGAGTCCAGGCCCCCTTAAAGCCCCCTGCCATGCCCAGGGTTGCCCTGGCAACTGTTGCTGGCCCCCAAAGCGGAAGTGGGCGGGTCCCGGCCCCCTTGAGCCCCCTGCCATACCCAGGGTTGCCCTGGCAACTGTTGCTGGCCCCCAAAGCGGAAGTGGGCGGGTCCAGGCCCCTTGAGCCCCCTGCCATGCCCTGGGTTGCCCTGGCAACTGTTGCTGGCCCCCCAAAGCGGAAGTGGGCGGGTCCAGGCCCCCTTAAAGCCCCCTGCCATGCCCAGGGTTGCCCTGGCAACTGTTGCTGGCCCCCAAAGCGGAAGTATGCTGGTCCAGGCCCCCTTAAAGCCACCTGCCATGCCCAGGGTTGCCCTGGCAACTGTTTGCTGCCCCCAAAGCGGAAGTGGGCGGGTCCAGGCCCCCTTGAGCCCCCTGCCATGCCCAGGGTTGCCCTGGCAACTGTTGCTGGCCCCCAAAGCGAAGGGGCGGGTCCAGGCCCCTTGAGCCCCCTGCCATACCCAGGGTTGCCCTGGCAACTGTTGCTGGCCCCCAAAGCGGAAGTGGGCGGGTCCAGGCCCCCTTGAGCCCCCTGCCATGCCCAGGGTAGCCCTGGCAACTGTTGCTGGCCCCCAAAGCGGAAGTGGGCGGGTCCAGGCCCCCTTAAAGCCCCCTGCCATGCCCAGGTTTGCCCTGGCAACTGTTGGTGGCCCCCAAAGCGGTAGTGGGCGGGACCAGGCCCCCCTTGAGCCCCCTGCCATACCCAAGGTTGCCCTGGCAACTGTTGCTGGCCCCCAACGCAGAAGTGGGCGGGTCCAGGCCCCCTTGAGCCCCCTGCCATGCCCAGGGTTGCCCTGGCAACTGTTGCTGGCCCCCAAAGCGGAAGTATGCTGGTCCAGGCCCCTTAAAGCCACCTGCCATGCCCAAGGGTTGCCCTGGCAACTGTTGCTGGCCCCCAAAGCGGAAGTGGGCGGGTCCAGGCCCCCTTGAGCCCCCTGCCATGCCCAGGGTTGCCCTGGCAACTGTTGCTGGCCCCCAAAGCGGAAGTGGGCGGGTCCAGGCCCCCTTGAGCCCCCTGCCATACCCAGGGTTGCCCTGGCAACTGTTGCTGGCCCCCAAAGCGGAAGTGGGCGGGTCCAGGCCCCCTTAAAGCCCCTGCCATGCCCCGGGTTGCCCTGGCAACTGTTGCTGGCCCCCAAAGCGGAAGTGGGTGGGTCCAGGCCCCCTTGAGCCCCCTGCCATACCCAGGGTTGCCCTGGCAACTGTTGCTGGCCCCCAAAGCGGAAGTGCGCGGGTCCAGGCCCCCTTAAAGCCCCCTGCCATGCCCCGGGTTGCCCTGGCAACTGTTGCTGGCCCCCAAAGCGGAAGTGGGCGGGTCCAGGCCCCCTTGAGCCCCCTGCCATACCCAGGGTTGCCCTGGCAACTGTTGCTGGCCCCCAAAGCGGAAGTGGGCGGGTCCAGGCCCCCTTAAAGCCATTTGCCATGCCCAGGGTTGCCCTGGCAACTGTTGCTGGCCCCCAAAGCGGAAGTGGGCGGGTCCAGGCCCCCTTAAGCCCCCTGCCATGCCCATTGTTGCCCTGGCAACTGTTGCTGGCCCCCAAAGCGGAAGTGGGCGGGTCCAGGCCCCCTTAAGCCCCCTGCCATGCCCATTGTTGCCCTGGCAACTGTTGCCTGGCCCCCAAAGCGGAAGTGGGCGGGTCCAGGCCCCCTTGAGCCCCCTTCCATGCCCAGGGTTGCCCTGGCAACTGTTGCTGGCCCCCAAAGCGGAAGTGAGCGGGTCCAGGCCCCCTTAAAGCCCCTGCCATGCCCAGGGTTGCCCTGGCAACTGTTGCTGGCCCCCAAAGCGGAAGTGGGCGGGTCCAGGCCCCCTTGAGCCCCCTGCCATACCCAGGGTTGCCCTGGCAACTGTTGCTGGCCCCCAAAGCGGAAGTGGGCGGGTCCAAGCCCCTTAAAGCCCCCTGCCATGCCCAGGGTTGCCCTGGCAACTGTTGCTGGCCCCCAAAGCGGAAGTGGGCGGGTCCAGGCCCCCTTGAGCCCCCTGCCATGCCCAGGGTTGCCCTGGCAACTGTTGCTGGCCCCCAAAGCGGAAGTGGGCGGGTCCAGGCCCCCTTAAAGCCCCTTGCCATGCCCAGGGTTGCCCTGGCAACTGTTGCTGGCCCCCAAAGCGGAAGTGGGCGGGTCCAGGCCCCCTTAAGCCCCCTGCCATGCCCATTGTTGCCCTGGCAACTGTTGCTGGCCCCCAAAGCGGAAGTGGGCGGGTCCAGGCCCCCTTAAGCCCCCTGCCATGCCCATTGTTGCCCTGGCAACTGTTGCTGGCCCCCAAAGCGGAAGTGGGCGGGTCCAGGCCCCCTTGAGCCCCCTGCCATGCCCAGGGTTGCCCTGGCAACTGTTGCTGGCCCCCAAAGCGGAAGTGAGCGGGTCCAGGCCCCCTTAAAGCCCCCTGCCATGCCCAGGGTTGCCCTGGCAACTGTTGCTGGCCCCCAAAGCGGAAGTGGGTGGGTCCAGGCCCCCTTGAGCCCCCTGCCATGCCCAGGGTTGCCCTGGCAACTGTTGCTGGCCCCCAAAGCGGAAGTGGGCGGGTCCAGGCCCCCTTAAAGCCCCCTGCCATGCCCAGGGTTGCCCTGGCAACTGTTGCTGGCCCCCAAAGCGGAAGTGGGCGGGTCCAGGCCCCGTTAAGCCCCCTGCCATGCCCAGGGTTGCCCTGGCACCTGTTGCTGTCCCCCAAATCGGAAGTGGGCGGGTCCAGGCCCCCTTGAGCCCCCTGCCATGCCCAGGGTTGCCCTGGCAACTGTTGCTGGCCCCCAAAGCGGAAGTGGGCGGGTCCAGGCCCCCTTAAAGCACCCTGCCATGCCCAGGGTTGCCCTGGCAACTGTTGCTGGCCCCCAAAGCGGAAGTGGGCGGGTCCAGGCCCCCTTGAGCCCCCTGCCATACCCAGGGTTGCCCTGGCAACTGTTGCTGGCCCCCAAAGCGGAAGTGGGCGGGTCAAGGCCCCCTTAAAGCCCCCTGCCATGCCCAGGGTTGCCCTGGCAACTGTTGCTGGCCCCCAAAGCAGAAGTGGGCGGGTCCAGGCCCCCTTAAGCCCCCTGCCATGCCCAGGGTTGCCCTGGCAACTGTTGCTGGCCCCCAAAGCGGAAGTGGGCGGGTCCAGGCCCCCTTGAGCCCCCTGCCATGCCCAGGGTTGCCCTGGCAACTGTTGCTGGCCCCCAACGCAGAAGTGGGCGGGTCCAGGCCCCCTTGAGCCCCCTGCCATGCCCAGGGTTGCCCTGGCAACTGTTGCTGGCCCCAAAGCGGAAGTGGGCGGGTCCAGGCCCCCTTAAAGCCACCTGCCATGCCCAGGGTTGCCCTGGCAACTGTTGCTGGCCCCCAAAGCGGAAGTGGGCGGGTCAAGGCCCCCTTAAAGCCCCCTGCCATGCCCAGGGTTGCCCTGGCAACTGTTGCTGGCCCCCAAAGCAGAAGTGGGCGGGTCCAGGCCCCCTTAAGCCCCCTGCCATGCCCAGGGTTGCCCTGGCAACTGTTGCTGGCCCCCAAAGCGGAAGTGGGCGGGTCCAGGCCCCCTTGAGCCCCCTGCCATGCCCAGGGTTGCCCTGGCAACTGTTGCTGGCCCCCAACGCAGAAGTGGGCGGGTCCAGGCCCCCTTGAGCCCCCTGCCATGCCCAGGGTTGCCCTGGCAACTGTTGCTGGCCCCCAAAGCGGAAGTGGGCGGGTCCAGGCCCCGTTAAGCCCCCTGCCATGCCCAGGGTTGCCCTGGCACCTGTTGCTGTCCCCCAAAGCGGAAGTGGGCGGGTCCAGGCCCCCTTGAGCCCCCTGCCATGCCCAGGGTTGCCCTGGCAACTGTTGCTGGCCCCCAAAGCGGAAGTGGGCGGGTCCAGGCCCCCTTAAAGCACCCTGCCATGCCCAGGGTTGCCCTGGCAACTGTTGCTGGCCCCCAAAGCGGAAGTGGGCGGGTCCAGGCCCCCTTGAGCCCCCTGCCATACCCAGGGTTGCCCTGGCAACTGTTGCTGGCCCCCAAAGCGGAAGTGGGCGGGTCAAGGCCCCCTTAAAGCCCCCTGCCATGCCCAGGGTTGCCCTGGCAACTGTTGCTGGCCCCCAAAGCAGAAGTGGGCGGGTCCAGGCCCCCTTAAGCCCCCTGCCATGCCCAGGGTTGCCCTGGCAACTGTTGCTGGCCCCCAAAGCGGAAGTGGGCGGGTCCAGGCCCCCTTGAGCCCCCTGCCATGCCCAAGGTTGCCCTGGCAACTGTTGCTGGCCCCCAACGCAGAAGTGGGCGGGTCCAAGGCCCCCTTGAGCCCCCTGCCATGCCCAGGGTTGCCCTGGCAACTGTTGCTGGCCCCCAAAGCGGAAGTGGGCGGGTCCAGGCCCCCTTAAAGCCACCTGCCATGCCCAGGGTTGCCCTGGCAACTGTTGCTGGCCCCCAAAGCGGAAGTGGGCGGGTCCAGGCCCCCTTGAGCCCCCTGCCATGCCCAGGGTTGCCCTGGCAACTGTTGCTGGCCCCCAAAGCGGAAGTATGCGGGTCCAGGCCCCCTTAAAGCCACCTGCCATGCCCAGGGCTGCCCTGGCAACTGTTGCTTGCCCCCAAAGTGGAAGTGGGCGGGTCCAGGCCCCCTTAAAGCCCCCTGCCATGCCCAGGGTTGCCCTGGCAACTGTTGCTGGCCCCCAAAGCGGAAGTGGGCGGGTCCAGGCCCCCTTAAGCCCCCTGCCATGCCCAGGGTTGCCCTGGCACCTGTTGCTGGCCCCCAAAGCGGAAGTGGGCGGGTCCAGGCCCCCGTGAGCCCCCTGCCATGCCCAGGGTTGCCCTGGCAACTGTTGCTGGCCCCAAAGCGGAAGTGGGCGGGTCCAGGCCCCCTTAAAGCACCCTGCCATGCCCAGGGTTGCCCCGGCAACTGTTGCTGGCCCCCAAAGCGGAAGTGGGCGGGTCCAGGCCCCCTTGAGCCCCCTGCCATACCCAGGGTTGCCCTGGCAACTGTTGCTGGCCCCCAAAGCGGAAGTGGGCGGGTCAAGGCCCCCTTAAAGCCCCCTGCCATGCCCAGGGTTGCCCTGGCAACTGTTGCTGGCCCCCAAAGCGGAAGTAGGCGGGTCCAGGCCCCCTTAAGCCCCCTGCCATGCCCAGGGTTGCCATGGCAACTGTTGCTGGCCCCCAAAGCGGAAGTGGGCGGGTCCAGGCCCCCTTGAGCCCCCTGCCATGCCCAGGGTTGCCCTGGCAACTGTTGCTGGCCCCCAAAGCGGAAGTGGGCGGGTCCAGGCCCCCTTGAGCCCCCTGCCATACCCAGGGTTGCCCTGGCAACTGTTGCTGGCCCCAAAGCGGAAGTGGGCGGGTCCAGGCCCCCTTAAAGCCCCCTGCCATGCCCAGGGTTGCCCTGGCAACTGTTGCTGGCCCCCAAAGAGGAAGTGGGCGGGTCCAGGCCCCCTTAAGCCCCCTGCCATGCCCATTGTTGCCCTGGCAACTGTTGCTGGCCCCCAAAGCGGAAGTATGCTGGTCCAGGCCCCCTTAAAGCCACCTGCCATGCCCAGGGTTGCCTTGGCAACTGTTGCTGGCCCCCAAAGCAGAAGTGGGCGGGTCTAGGCCCCCTTAAGCCCCCTGCCATGCCCAGGGTTGCCCTGGCAACTGTTGCTGGCCCCCAAAGCGGAAGTGGGCGGGTCCAGGCCCCCTTGAGCCCCCTGCCATGCCCAGGGTTGCCCTGGCAACTGTTGCTGGCCCCCAAAGCGGAAGTGGGCGGGTCAAGGCCCCCTTAAAGCCCCCTGCCATGCCCAGGGTTGCCCTGGCAACTGTTGCTGGCCCCCAAAGCAGAAGTGGGCGGGTCCAGGCCCCCTTAAGCCCCCTGCCATGCCCAGGGTTGCCCTGGCAACTGTTGCTGGCCCCCAAAGCGGAAGTGGGCGGGTCCAGGCCCCCTTGAGCCCCCTGCCATGCCCAGGGTTGCCCTGGCAACTGTTGCTGGCCCCCAACGCAGAAGTGGGCGGGTCCAGGCCCCCTTGAGCCCCCTGCCATGCCCAGGGTTGCCCTGGCAACTGTTGCTGGCCCCCAAAGCGGAAGTATGCGGGTCCAGGCCCCCTTAAATCCACCTGCCATGCCCAGGGTTGCCCTGGCAACTGTTGCTGGCCCCCAAAGCAGAAGTGGGCGGGTCCAGGCCCCCTTGAGCCCCCTGCCATGCCCAGGGTTGCCCTGGCAACTGTTGCTGGCCCCCAAAGCGGAAGTATGCGGGTCCAGGCCCCCTTAAAGCCACCTGCCATGCCCAGGGTTGCCCTGGCAACTGTTGCTTGCCCCCAAAGCGGAAGTGGGCGGGTCCAGGCCCCCTTGAGCCCCCTGCCATGCCCAGGGTTGCCCTGGCAACTGTTGCTGGCCCCCAAAGCGGAAGTGGGCGGGTCCAGGCCCCCTTAAAGCCCCCTGCCATGCCCAGGGTTGCCCTGGCAACTGTTGCTGGCCCCCAAAGCGGAAGTGGGCGGGTCCAGGCCCCCTTAAGCCCCCTGCCATGCCCAGGGTTGCCCTGGCACCTGTTGCTGGCCCCCAAAGCGGAAGTGGGCGGGTCCAGGCCCCCTTGAGCCCCCTGCCATGCCCAGGGTTGCCCTGGCAACTGTTGCTGGCCCCCAAAGCGGAAGTGGGCGGGTCCAGGCCCCCTTAAAGCACCCTGCCATGCCCAGGGTTGCCCCGGCAACTGTTGCTGGCCCCCAAAGCGGAAGTGGGCGGGTCCAGGCCCCCTTGAGCCCCCTGCCATACCCAGGGTTGCCCTGGCAACTGTTGCTGGCCCCCAAAGCGGAAGTGGGCGGGTCAAGGCCCCCTTAAAGCCCCCTGCCATGCCCAGGGTTGCCCTGGCAACTGTTGCTGGCCCCCAAAGCGGAAGTAGGCGGGTCCAGGCCCCCTTATGCCCCCTGCCATGCCCAGGGTTGCCCTGGCAACTGTTGCTGGCCCCCAAAGCGGAAGTGGGCGGTTCCAGGCCCCCTTGAGCCCCCTGCCATGCCCAGGGTTGCCCTGGCAACTGTTGCTGGCCCCCAAAGCGGAAGTGGGCGGGTCCAGGCCCCCTTGAGCCCCCTGCCATGCCCAGGGTTGCCCTGGCAACTGTTGCTGGCCCCCAAAGCGGAAGTGGGCGGGTCCAGGCCCCCTTAAAGCCCCCTGCCATGCCCAGAGTTGCCCTGGCACCTGTTGCTGGCCCCCAAAGCGGAAGTGGGCGGGTCCAGGCCCCCTTGAGCTCCCTGCCATGCCCAGGGTTGCCCTGGCAACTGTTGCTGGCCCCCAAAGCGGAAGTGGGCGGGTCCAGGCCCCCTTGAGCCCCCTGCCATACCCAGGGTTGCCCTGGCAACTGTTGCTGGCCCCCAAAGCGGAAGTGGGCGGGTCCAGGCCCCCTTAAAGCCCCTGCCATGCCCAGGGTTGCCCTGGCAACTGTTGCTGGCCCCCAAAGCGGAAGTGGGCGGGTCCAGGCCCCCTTAAGCCCCCTGCCATGCCCAGGGTTGCCCTGGCAACTGTTGCTGGCCCCCAAAGCGGAAGTGGGCGGGTCCAGGCCCCCTTAAAGCCCCCTGCCATGCCCAGGGTTGCCCTGGCAACTGTTGGTGGCCCCCAAAGCGGAAGTGGGCGGGACCAGGCCCCCTTGAGCCCCCTGCCATACCCAAGGTTGCCCTGGCAACTGTTGCTGGCCCCCAACGCAGAAGTGGGCGGGTCCAGGCCCCCTTGAGCCCCCTGCCATGCCCAGGGTTGCCCTGGCAACTGTTGCTGGCCCCCAAAGCGGAAGTATGCTGGTCCAGGCCCCCTTAAAGCCCCCTGCCATGCCCAGGGTTGCCCTGGCAACTGTTGCTGGCCCCCAAAGCGGAAGTGGGCGGGTCCAGGCCCCCTTGAGCCCCCTGCCATGCCCAGGGTTGCCCTGGCAACTGTTGCTGGCCCCCAAAGCGGAAGTGGGCGGGTCCAGGCCCCCTTAAAGCCCCCTGCCATGCCCAGGGTTGCCCTGGCAACTGTTGGTGGCCCCCAAAGCGGAAGTGGGCGGGACCAGGCCCCCTTGAGCCCCCTGCCATACCCAGGGTTGCCCTGGCAACTGTTGCTGGCCCCAAAGCGGAAGTAGGCGGGTCCAGGCCCCCTTATGCCCCCTGCCATGCCCAGGGTTGCCCTGGCAACTGTTGCTGGCCCCCAAAGCGGAAGTGGGCGGTTCCAGGCCCCCTTGAGCCCCCTGCCATGCCCAGGGTTGCCCTGGCAACTGTTGCTGGCCCCCAAAGCGGAAGTGGGCGGGTCCAGGCCCCCTTGAGCCCCCTGCCATGCCCAGGGTTGCCCTGGCAACTGTTGCTGGCCCCCAAAGCGGAAGTGGGCGGGTCCAGGCCCCCTTAAAGCCCCCTGCCATGCCCAGAGTTGCCCTGGCACCTGTTGCTGGCCCCCAAAGCGGAAGTGGGCGGGTCCAGGCCCCCTTGAGCTCCCTGCCATGCCCAGGGTTGCCCTGGCAACTGTTGCTGGCCCCAAAGCGGAAGTGGGCGGGTCCAGGCCCCCTTAAAGCACCCTGCCATGCCCAGGGTTGCCCTGGCAACTGTTGCTGGCCCCCAAAGCGGAAGTGGGCGGGTCCAGGCCCCCTTGAGCCCCCTGCCATACCCAGGGTTGCCCTGGCAACTGTTGCTGGCCCCCAAAGCGGAAGTGGGCGGGTCCAGGCCCCCTTAAAGCCCCTGCCATGCCCAGGGTTGCCCTGGCAACTGTTGCTGGCCCCCAAAGCGGAAGTGGGCGGGTCCAGGCCCCCTTAAGCCCCCTGCCATGCCCAGGGTTGCCCTGGCAACTGTTGCTGGCCCCCAAAGCGGAAGTGGGCGGGTCCAGGCCCCCTTAAAGCCCCCTGCCATGCCCAGGGTTGCCCTGGCAACTGTTGGTGGCCCCCAAAGCGGAAGTGGGCGGGACCAGGCCCCCTTGAGCCCCCTGCCATACCCAAGGTTGCCCTGGCAACTGTTGCTGGCCCCCAACGCAGAAGTGGGCGGGTCCAGGCCCCCTTGAGCCCCCTGCCATGCCCAGGGTTGCCCTGGCAACTGTTGCTGGCCCCCAAAGCGGAAGTATGCTGGTCCAGGCCCCCTTAAAGCCCCCTGCCATGCCCAGGGTTGCCCTGGCAACTGTTGCTGGCCCCCAAAGCGGAAGTGGGCGGGTCCAGGCCCCCTTGAGCCCCCTGCCATGCCCAGGGTTGCCCTGGCAACTGTTGCTGGCCCCCAAAGCGGAAGTGGGCGGGTCCAGGCCCCCTTAAAGCCCCCTGCCATGCCCAGGGTTGCCCTGGCAACTGTTGGTGGCCCCCAAAGCGGAAGTGGGCGGGACCAGGCCCCCTTGAGCCCCCTGCCATACCCAAGGTTGCCCTGGCAACTGTTGCTGGCCCCCAACGCAGAAGTGGGCGGGTCCAGGCCCCCTTGAGCCCCCTGCCATGCCCAGGGTTGCCCTGGCAACTGTTGCTGGCCCCCAAAGCGGAAGTATGCTGGTCCAGGCCCCCTTAAAGCCACCTGCCATGCCCAGGGTTGCCCTGGCAACTGTTGCTGGCCCCCAAAGCGGAAGTGGGCGGGTCCAGGCCCCCTTGAGCCCCCTGCCATACCCAGGGTTGCCCTGGCAACTGTTGCTGGCCCCCAAAGCGGAAGTGGGCGGGTCCAGGCCCCCTTAAAGCCCCCTGCCATGCCCAGGGTTGCCCTGGCAACTGTTGCTGGCCCCCAAAGCGGAAGTGGGCGGGTCCAGGCCCCCTTAAGCCCCCTGCCATGCCCATTGTTGCCCTGGCAACTGTTGCTGGCCCCCAAAGCGGAAGTGGGCGGGTCAAGGCCCCCTTAAGCCCCCTGCCATGCCCATTGTTGCCCTGGCAACTGTTGCTGGCCCCAAAAGCGGAAGTGGGCGGGTCGTGGCCCCCTTGAGCCCCCTGCCATGCCCAGGGTTGCCCTGGCAACTGTTGCTGGCCCCCAAAGCGGAAGTGGGCGGGTCCAGGCCCCCTTAAAGCCCCCTGCCATGCCCAGGGTTGCCCTGGCAACTGTTGCTGGCCCCCAAAGCGGAAGTGGGCGGGTCCCGGCCCCCTTGAGCCCCTTGCCATACCCAGGGTTGCCCTGGCAACTGTTGCTGGCCCCCAAAGCGGAAGTGGGCGGGTCCAGGCCCCCTTAAAGCCCCCTGCCATGCCCAGGGTTGCCCTGGCAACTGTTGCTGGCCCCCAAAGCGGAAGTGGGCGGGTCCAGGCCCCCTTGAGCCCCCTGCCATGCCCAGGGTTGCCCTGGCAACTGTTGCTGGCCCCCAAAGCGGAAGTGGGCGGGTCCAGGCCCCCTTAAAGCCCCCTGCCATGCCCAGGGTTGCCCTGGCAACTGTTGGTGGCCCCTGTCACGGACCCACCGGTCGCCTGCTCCGATACGTCAATCTGAGCAGCGCCGGCCGTGACTGGGGTTCACTCAGGACACTCGGGTCCTTTCCTTGAGGTACACTGCCACCAGCCAAAACCTGATTTTAGCGCCTGAAACTGCGCAAGGGGCGGCTTGGCTCGCCCCTGACCACACAATACAAGATAACAATGGTAACGTTTTCCAGCCTTTCTCTTATGAGGCTAATGAGTCTTAAGAACACAGAACCAGAACTGGGAATATGTATTATTTATTCCTAGAAATACTACAGAACTTTAAACAAAATGGTTACAAGACATTACAATGATTTTAAAAGTACACACAATGATTTTTAAATGCAAATTTCAGAAATAAAATAAAAAGGGAAAAAAGACAGAACCGTATCTTACAATCCTGAAGTGGGGGGGTTCTCCACAAGAAATCTCTCGTCGCCTACAGCCTGATTGCTAGACCCCCAGGTAGTGACACTGACTATAGGGAGAAAGGTCTTAGTTATACCTTGCAGACTCCCTCATCCCTCCCACCCTTGGGATTCCACTCTTTCCATGCTGAAGGAGTGTGGAAGGTCCATGGCAATGTATCTTTGACAGTCTGCTGTTTTCAAAGTGATTGATCCTCCTTCCTTGCATAGCAGACCCACTGATAAGAGATGTGAAGGAAGGGGACACTCTCTAACCTCTTCTTCTGGACCATGGTTTATGAGGGCTCAGATCTTATCTTACATCCTAACTCCGGAGGAGTCCACAGGATGTCACACTGAGGGAATACAGGCCTCAAACTCAAACCAGGGTCACCTACAGTTTACTGTACATACAAGACATGTCCTGATTCCAATACTCACAGGAGACATAACTATTACACCAATATCAGACATACATTCACCGGACAGATAATCATAACAGGAGGCATACGTTAATTTGATCGATCACCTGATCTGATCGTTACACCTCCCCCTTTTAAAATGGCGCACAGAGGCGGTGACCCACGTCACCGTCTCATCAGTGCGCTATTAACTACATCACCTGGACAGGTAGCAGTGGTCTCTGTGCTGAGACAGACTGCCACTGATTCTGCGGGATCTGTACTAACACTTCACTATACTTGACGTCTGTCATGGCACCACCTGACGCCATAGCCGTGGCTAGGGTGGGCAATGGGCATAGTCCCTGTCCCTCTCGCAGGAGATGGCAAACTAAAAGCACACAGGTGTCCTCGAACCCATAGTCTGTGAGCACACTGATATAGTGGGAGCTGTGTCCATCCCGGCTGATATTGACACAGCCCACCACAGCTGTGCGTCGTACTCCTGGACACGGATTCTCCCCTGCAGCTGGCAGTTTGGCCTTACTCACTGAGATCAGTACCAGACCATTCCTCCACACCCCAAACGGCCATCCCCCTGGGACTCGCAACTCGGCACGTTTAACTATACCACAGGTGTGGGGCATTCTCCCAGCACTATATACAGACTTAAACATGTCTTCCCAGCACCTCTCCTGAGCTGACTGACCCCCCCTCCCCTTCACTGGGGGGAAGGTCCACTCACTCAACACCTCACACCTCATCCTTTTGTGAGGAGATTCGCCCTCTGTGTCTGTGTGTGTGAATTGTGAAGGGGGGCACGTTTCTGCAAGGGGGAATACCAGCAGGTCATTGTCCCCTGTCTTGGGAACATCCCAGCTCAGCTTTTCTGAGGTTAATATAGCTGAGTTTACCTGTGCTTCACGGGCCCTCCCACCCTTCTGGTTACACACAGCAGCTTCCCTACTAGCCACTGGCTCTATTCCTGAAACAACCCTCTCACTGTACCCAGGGGTATCTTTCCCACTTCCCAGGTATGGGGCAGCCTGTGCCGGGTTGATTCTCAGTTCTGCGTGGAAAGCCAAGCTTCCCATGGCCGTCCAGGACACCTTCCTGAGCCTGACCTTCCCTCCCAGACCCGCAGGTTCTGTGGCTGGGGTGGTGCCACTGAGGTTCTCAGGAGAGGCATCCGTTATCCAGTGATGCTGGAAAAATGCACTCTCTGGAGGGTTCTCAGTGTCTGGAGGGAACCCCTGCTGTGTTCCTGTATCTGTGTTTGTGTGTCTACAGGAAGGAGGGGGGTTTGGGGGGAAAGCTGCAGTAAGGGACACTCTCTCCCTATCTGACAGGTCTACAGTGCACACAGGACCCACCGGGTCACTTATTATACCTGGTACCACATTTCCCACAGTAGCGCAAGACATCACATTATCAACAGTAACATCAATATCATAACCTGGGGAGACATCCTGCAATACCTGCAAATTAGCCTGTGCATCTTCCACAACACATGGGGCCCATCCTGCTGGCTTACAATTGCACCATGGCAAACCCGCTATATCTGGATCCCATTGTCTCTGAGCAGGAATGGGGTTATCTGAGCATGTTGTCACCAGTAACTTATTGGCAGGTACATGCGCTGCCTGCAACCAACTCAGATCTGTCCCATTTGTGCAGTTAGAGTCCCATGGCCCGATGTCGCAACCAGACATCACTGGAGGAACAGGGTTAACGTCTAGCACAGCAACCTTAATGACATCACCAGCAGCACTCCTACCACTGGTGAGTGAGGGTGTCTCATTCCCAACTAGATTAGGGCATTCATTTAACCTCACAAACTGGCAAGGATTACCCACTATACCTGTCTCTAACTCACCCTCCACCTCTACCGAAGGTACGGCACTATCACAGATCATCCCAGGGGCTTCACACAAAATAACAACATTGCAATGTTCAGCATGGTTACATACTACCTGAGATGCATCATATGGTTCAGAAGGGTTAGCGACAGATATGTGTGGAGTTAATAAAAGTCCCACATCAGTAGTCCCACACATACTTGTGTGCATACAGTCAGAAAGTCCCATTCCTATTTCCGACATAGTCTCTCCCCTGCATACTTTCACTATGCAGCCAGCCTCTTCCGGCAACAAATCTGGAGCAACGGGAGGGAACATGCTGCTCACATCTTCCAGCAGTTTAAACTGGGCCTTGTGATGTGAGGTCTCTGGAACAGGTTCCACACCGATTGTAGCAGGCCCGGGTACCATGTCCATGAGGGAAACCCCGGTAGGCTGTGTCGTTGGTTCCATAGCTGGTGATAGAAGCTGTTCCAGGCGATTCCTTTCAGCCTCTGCTCAGCGGCACTGCTCTTTCCACCATGGAGTATCGAGCTTTTTACAATCATAAGCATATTGCTGCGCTATTTCAAAACAGTCCGTCAGGTCTCTCAGCAGTAACCAAGGAGTCGCATCGGGACCCCAGGTTAGAAACTCACCGCGATACATGCCGAAAACATTGCGCTCATCATTTCGTGCACGGGTGAGCCGCTTGATCATCTCCCAGCGGGAATTGTTGGGGCAGGAGATACCTTGCAGCTGACATTCTGTAGTGAGTTCTTCTGGGCTCATAAGCCTAAACGGATAATCATCACCATATGGGTCAGAATACTCACTGGGCTCTTCTGGTGCTGTAGGGGATTGGTACTCTGCAGTCTCCCTGACTGCCACACATCCTACAGTCTCCCTGGTGCTAGCAGAGATGTCACCTCTCTGAGCATCGGCTGTAGTGTCCAGGGCCAGCTCATTACTCACAACCAAGCTGACACTCACTTGGCTTCCTCTGTCTGCTTCCAAGACAGGGAACTGTGCATGACGCGGTCCGGTGAAATTCGCGTCAGCGGTCATTTGGGACCTCTGTCCCTTGTTAGGCTCCCCATGATTGATAACAGAGTCCACACCATGATCCAACACATTATTTACTTCCGCAGACAGTAAAAGTTCAGTACGAAGCCCATCTCCTGCTAACTCAGTAGCCACGGCAGATAAAGTCTCACGTAAAGGTTCGCCATCATGATGCCCTGTATCATCCTCCACTGGTTCACCAACAGCGATCAGGCCTCTGAGCCTCCCCAGCACCAACTGGTGTTCACGCTCAGCCTGACGCTCTGCAGCCTCTCGTACGGCTTTGCGCTCCTCAGCCTCTCGTCTGGCTTTGCACTCTGCAGCCTCTCTGTCGACAATGGCTTTGCGCTCCGCAGCCTCTCTGTCGACAATGCCTTGGCAGAACTGCACCAGCTGCAAAGCGAATACGGGGTTCACATTCTTAATTTGCCTGATAACAGCTAGAAGGTCGCTCGGCAGTGTAGACTTGCTGGGTCCAGCAGAAGTGTTTGACCCTGGCGCGGAATCGTTTGTACTGTCCAGTGCTGACTGAGCCCCTGGGGTAGGATTGTCCATGGACTGGTTTCCTCCAGCAGCTAGAGTCCGATCGGCATCCACTAGTGCCTGAATCATACGTTTTCTACTCTGGCCAGACCAAGGGATATTCCTCTGCACACACACGACCGCCAGGTCATCTCTCCTCATCTGCTGGTAATCAGCCATCCGGAGTCTCACACTTGTCAAATAAAATGATAGGAAAGAAAAACAAGAGAAGGAAGGGGAACAGAAATTGCACTCACTGTGTGACCTTTAAAACTATAGTAAAGCTCTGAGTTCTGATTCTGGTGATGTGGGTATTTCTCACAAAATTCTACCCACACTCACTTAAGTTCTTAAAGAGAAAAATGAATTCTCCACCCCACCGCTTGCCGCCAAATGTCACGGACCCACCGGTCGCCTGCTCCGATACGTCAATCTGAGCAGCGCCGGCCGTGACTGGGGTTCACTCAGGACACTCGGGTCCTTTCCTTGAGGTACACTGCCACCAGCCAAAACCTGATTTTAGCGCCTGAAACTGCGCAAGGGGCGGCTTGGCTCGCCCCTGACCACACAATACAAGATAACAATGGTAACGTTTTTCCAGCCTTTCTCTTATGAGGCTAATGAGTCTTAAGAACACAGAACCAGAACTGGGAATATGTATTATTTATTCCTAGAAATACTACAGAACTTTAAACAAAATGGTTACAAGACATTACAATGATTTTAAAAGTACACACAACGATTTTTAAATGCAAATTTCAGAAATAAAATAAAAAGGGAAAAAAGACAGAACCGTATCTTACAATCCTGAAGTGGGGGGGTTCTCCACAAGAAATCTCTCGTCGCCTACAGCCTGATTGCTAGACCCCCAGGTAGTGACACTGACTATAGGGAGAAAGGTCTTAGTTATACCTTGCAGACTCCCTCATCCCTCCCACCCTTGGGATTCCACTCTTTCCATGCTGAAGGAGTGTGGAAGGTCCATGGCAATGTATCTTTGACAGTCTGCTGTTTTCAAAGTGATTGATCCTCCTTCCTTGCATAGCAGACCCACTGATAAGAGATGTGAAGGAAGGGGACACTCTCTAACCTCTTCTTCTGGACCATGGTTTATGAGGGCTCAGATCTTATCTTACATCCTAACTCCGGAGGAGTCCACAGGATGTCACACTGAGGGAATACAGGCCTCAAACTCAAACCAGGGTCACCTACAGTTTACTGTACATACAAGACATGTCCTGATTCCAATACTCACAGGAGACATAACTATTACACCAATATCAGACATACATTCACCGGACAGATAATCATAACAGGAGGCATACGTTAATTTGATCGATCACCTGATCTGATCGTTACAGCCCCCAAAGCGGAAGTGGGCGGGACCAGGCCCCCTTGAGCCCCCTGCCATACCCAAGGTTGCCCTGGCAACTGTTGCTGGCCCCCAACGCAGAAGTGGGCGGGTCCAGGCCCCCTTGAGCCCCCTGCCATGCCCAGGGTTGCCCTGGCAACTGTTGCTGGCCCCCAAAGCGGAAGTATGCTGGTCCAGGCCCCCTTAAAGCCACCTGCCATGCCCAGGGTTGCCCTGGCAACTGTTGCTGGCCCCCAAAGCGGAAGTGGGCGGGTCCAGGCCCCCTTGAGCCCCCTGCCATGCCCAGGGTTGCCCTGGCAACTGTTGCTGGCCCCCAAAGCGGAAGTGGGCGGGTCCAGGCCCCCTTGAGCCCCCTGCCATACCCAGGGTTGCCCTGGCAACTGTTGCTGGCCCCCAAAGCGGAAGTGGGCGGGTCAAGGCCCCCTTAAAGCCCCCTGCCATGCCCAGGGTTGCCCTGGCAACTGTTGCTGGCCCCCAAAGCGGAAGTGGGCGGGTCCAGGCCCCCTTAAGCCCCCTGCCATGCCCAGGATTGCCCTGGCAACTGTTGCTGGCCCCCAAAGCGGAAGTGGGCGGGTCCAGGCCCCCTTGAGCCCCCTGCCATGCCCAGGGTTGCCCTGGCAACTGTTGCTGGCCCCCAAAGCGGAAGTGGGCGGGTCCAGGCCCCCTTAAAGCCCCCTGCCATGCCCCGGGTTGCCCTGGCAACTGTTGCTGGCCCCCAAAGCGGAAGTGGGCGGGTCCAGGCCCCTTGAGCCCCCTGCCATACCCAGGGTTGCCCTGGCAACTGTTGCTGGCCCCCAAAGCGGAAGTGGGCGGGTCCAGGCCCCCTTAAAGCCCCCTGCCATGCCCAGGGTTGCCCTGGCAACTGTTGCTGGCCCCCAAAGCGGAAGTGGGCGGGTCCAGGCCCCCTTAAGCCCCCTGCCATGCCCATTGTTGCCCTGGCAACTGTTGCTGGCCCCCAAAGCGGAAGTGGGCGGGTCCAGGCCCCCTTAAGCCCCCTGACATGCCCATTGTTGCCCTGGCAACTGTTGCTGGCCCCCAAAGCGGAAGTGGGCGGGTCCAGGCCCCCTTGAGCCCCCTGCCATGCCCAGGGTTGCCCTGGCAACTGTTGCTGGCCCCCAAAGCGGAAGTGAGCGGGTCCAGGCCCCCTTAAAGCCCCCTGCCATGCCCAGGGTTGCCCTGGCAACTGTTGCTGGCCCCCAAAGCGGAAGTGGGCGGGTCCAGGCCCCCTTGAGCCCCCTGCCATACCCAGGGTTGCCCTGGCAACTGTTGCTGGCCCCCAAAGCGGAAGTGGGCGGGTCCAGGCCCCCTTAAAGCCCCCTGCCATGCCCAGGGTTGCCCTGGCAACTGTTGCTGGCCCCCAAAGCGGAAGTATGCTGGTCCAGGCCCCCTTAAAGCCACCTGCCATGCCCAGGGTTGCCCTGGCAACTGTTGCTGGCCCCCAAAGCGGAAGTGGGCGGGTCCAGGCCCCCTTGAGCCCCCTGCCATGCCCAGGGTTGCCCTGGCAACTGTTGCTGGCCCCCAAAGCGGAAGTGGGCGGGTCCAGGCCCCCTTGAGCCCCCTGCCATACCCAGGGTTGCCCTGGCAACTGTTGCTGGCCCCCAAAGCGGAAGTGGGCGGGTCAAGGCCCCCTTAAAGCCCCCTGCCATGCCCAGGGTTGCCCTGGCAACTGTTGCTGGCCCCCAAAGCGGAAGTGGGCGGGTCCAGGCCCCCTTAAGCCCCCTGCCATGCCCAGGATTGCCCTGGCAACTGTTGCTGGCCCCCAAAGCGGAAGTGGGCGGGTCCAGGCCCCCTTGAGCCCCCTGCCATGCCCAGGGTTGCCCTGGCAACTGTTGCTGGCCCCCAAAGCGGAAGTGGGCGGGTCCAGGCCCCCTTAAAGCCCCCTGCCATGCCCAGGGTTGCCCTGGCAACTGTTGCTGGCCCCCAAAGCGGAAGTGGGCGGGTCCAGGCCCCCTTGAGCCCCCTGCCATACCCAGGGTTGCCCTGGCAACTGTTGCTGGCCCCCAAAGCGGAAGTGGGCGGGTCCAGGCCCCCTTAAAGCCCCCTGCCATGCCCAGGGTTGCCCTGGCAACTGTTGCTGGCCCCCAAAGCGGAAGTGGGCGGGTCCAGGCCCCCTTAAGCCCCCTGCCATGCCCATTGTTGCCCTGGCAACTGTTGCTGGCCCCCAAAGCGGAAGTGGGCGGGTCCAGGCCCCCTTAAGCCCCCTGACATGCCCATTGTTGCCCTGGCAACTGTTGCTGGCCCCCAAAGCGGAAGTGGGCGGGTCCAGGCCCCCTTGAGCCCCCTGCCATGCCCAGGGTTGCCCTGGCAACTGTTGCTGGCCCCCAAAGCGGAAGTGAGCGGGTCCAGGCCCCCTTAAAGCCCCCTGCCATGCCCAGGGTTTCCCTGGCAACTGTTGCTGGCCCCCAAAGCGGAAGTGGGCGGGTCCAGGCCCCCTTGAGCCCCCTGCCATACCCAGGGTTGCCCTGGCAACTGTTGCTGGCCCCCAAAGCGGAAGTGGGCGGGTCCAGGCCCCCTTAAAGCCCCCTGCCATGCCCAGGGTTGCCCTGGCAACTGTTGCTGGCCCCCAAAGCGGAAGTGGGCGGGTCCAGGCCCCCTTGAGCCCCCTGCCATGCCCAGGGTTGCCCTGGCAACTGTTGCTGGCCCCCAAAGCGGAAGTGAGCGGGTCCAGGCCCCCTTAAAGCCCCCTGCCATGCCCAGGGTTGCCCTGGCAACTGTTGCTGGCCCCCAAAGCGGAAGTGGGCGGGTCCAGGCCCCCTTGAGCCCCCTGCCATACCCAGGGTTGCCCTGGCAACTGTTGCTGGCCCCCAAAGTGGAAGTGGGCGGGTCCAGGCCCCCTTGAGCCCCCTGCCATGCCCAGGGTTGCCCTGGCAACTGTTGCTGGCCCCCAAAGCGGAAGTGGGCGGGTCCAGGCCCCCTTAAAGCCCCCTGCCATGCCCAGGGTTGCCCTGGCAACTGTTGGTGGCCCCCAAAGCGGTAGTGGGCGGGACCAGGCCCCCTTGAGCCCCCTGCCATACCCAAGGTTGCCCTGGCAACTGTTGCTGGCCCCCAACGCAGAAGTGGGCGGGTCCAGGCCCCCTTGAGCCCCCTGCCATGCCCAGGGTTGCCCTGGCAACTGTTGCTGGCCCCCAAAGCGGAAGTATGCTGGTCCAGGCCCCTTAAAGCCACCTGCCATGCCCAGGGTTGCCCTGGCAACTGTTGCTGGCCCCCAAAGCGGAAGTGGGCGGGTCCAGGCCCCCTTGAGCCCCCTGCCATGCCCAGGGTTGCCCTGGCAACTGTTGCTGGCCCCCAAAGCGGAAGTGGGCGGGTCCAGGCCCCCTTGAGCCCCCTGCCATACCCAGGGTTGCCCTGGCAACTGTTGCTGGCCCCCAAAGCGGAAGTGGGCGGGTCAAGGCCCCCTTAAAGCCCCCTGCCATGCCCAGGGTTGCCCTGGCAACTGTTGCTGGCCCCCAAAGCGGAAGTGGGCGGGTCCAGGCCCCCTTAAGCCCCCTGCCATGCCCAGGATTGCCCTGGCAACTGTTGCTGGCCCCCAAAGCGGAAGTGGGCGGGTCCAGGCCCCCTTGAGCCCCCTGCCATGCCCAGGGTTGCCCTGGCAACTGTTGCTGGCCCCCAAAGCGGAAGTGGGCGGGTCCAGGCCCCCTTAAAGCCCCCTGCCATGCCCCGGGTTGCTGCTGGCCCCCAAAGAGGAAGTGGGCGGGTCCAGGCCCCCTTGAGCCCCCTGCCATACTCAGGGTTGCCCTGGCAACTGTTGCTGGCCCCCAAAGCGGAAGTGGGCGGGTCCAGGCCCCCTTAAAGCCCCCTGCCATGCCCAGGGTTGCCCTGGCAACTGTTGCTGGCCCCCAAAGCGGAAGTGGGCGGGTCCAGGCCCCCTTAAGCCCCCTGCCATGCCCATTGTTGCCCTGGCAACTGTTGCTGGCCCCCAAAGCGGAAGTGGGCGGGTCCAGGCCCCCTTAAGCCCCCTGCCATGCCCATTGTTGCCCTGGCAACTGTTGCTGGCCCCCAAAGCGGAAGTGGGCGGGTCCAGGCCCCCTTGAGCCCCCTGCCATGCCCAGGGTTGCCCTGGCAACTGTTGCTGGCCCCCAAAGCGGAAGTGAGCGGGTCCAGGCCCCCTTAAAGCCCCCTGCCATGCCCAGGGTTGCCCTGGCAACTGTTGCTGGCCCCCAAAGCGGAAGTGGGCGGGTCCAGGCCCCCTTGAGCCCCCTGCCATACCCAGGGTTGCCCTGGCAACTGTTGCTGGCCCCCAAAGCGGAAGTGGGCGGGTCCAGGCCCCCTTAAAGCCCCCTGCCATGCCCAGGGTTGCCCTGGCAACTGTTGCTGGCCCCCAAAGCGGAAGTGGGCGGGTCCAGGCCCCCTTAAAGCCCCCTGCCATGCCCAGGGTTGCCCTGGCAACTGTTGGTGGCCCCCAAAGCGGAAGTGGGCGGGTCCAGGCCCCCTTGAGCCCCTGCCATACCCAAGGTTGCCCTGGCAACTGTTGCTGGCCCCCAACGCAGAAGTGGGCGGGTCCAGGCCCCCTTGAGCCCCCTGCCATGCCCAGGGTTGCCCTGGCAACTGTTGCTGGCCCCCAAAGCGGAAGTATGCTGTTCCAGGCCCCCTTAAAGCCACCTGCCATGCCCAGGGTTGCCCTGGCAACTGTTGCTGGCCCCCCAAAGCGGAAGTGGGCGGGTCCAGGCCCCCTTGAGCCCCCTGCCATGCCCAGGGTTGCCCTGGCAACTGTTGCTGGCCCCCAAAGCGGAAGTGGGCGGGTCCAGGCCCCCTTAAAGCCCCCTGCCATGCCCAGGGTTGCCCTGGCAACTGTTGCTGGCCCCCAAAGCGGAAGTGGGCGGGTTCAGGCCCCGTTAAGCCCCCTGCCATGCCCAGGGTTGCCCTGGCACCTGTTGCTGTCCCCCAAAGCGGAAGTGGGCGGGTCCAGGCCCCCTTGAGCCCCCTGCCATGCCCATGGTTGCCCTGGCAACTGTTGCTGGCCCCCAAAGCGGAAGTATGCTGGTCCAGGCCCCCTTAAAGCCACCTGCCATGCCCAGGGTTGCCCTGGCAACTGTTGCTGGCCCCCAAAGCGGAAGTATGCGGGTCCAGGCCCCCTTAAAGCCCCCTGCCATGCCCAGGGTTGCCCTGGCAACTGTTGCTGGCCCCCAAAGCGGAAGTGGGCGGGTCCAGGCCCCCTTGAGCCCCCTGCCATACCCAGGGTTGCCCTGGCAACTGTTGCTGGCCCCCAAAGCGGAAGTGGGCGGGTCCAGGCCCCCTTAAAGCCCCCTGCCATGCCCAGGTTGCCCTGGCAACTGTTGCTGGCCCCCAAAGCGGAAGTATGCTGGTCCAGGCCCCCTTAAAGCCACCTGCCATGCCCAGGGTTGCCCTGGCAACTGTTGCTGGCCCCCAAAGCGGAAGTATGCTGGTCCAGGCCCCCTTAAAGCCACCTGCCATGCCCAGGGTTGCCCTGGCAACTGTTGCTGGCCCCCAAAGCGGAAGTGGGCGGGTCCAGGCCCCCTTGAGCCCCCTGCCATGCCCAGGGTTGCCCTGGCAACTGTTGCTGGCCCCCAAAGCGGAAGTGGGCGGGGTCCAGGCCCCCTTAAAGCCCCCTGCCATGCCCAGGGTTGCCCTGGCAACTGTAGCTGGCCCCCAAAGCGGAAGTGGGCGGGTCCAGGCCCCCTTAAAGCCCCCTGCCATGCCCAGAGTTGCCCTGGCACCTGTTGCTGGCCCCCAAAGCGGAAGTGGGCGGGTCCAGGCCCCCTTGAGCTCCCTGCCATGCCCAGGGTTGCCCTGGCAACTGTTGCTGGCCCCCAAAGCGGAAGTATGCTGGTCCAGGCCCCCTTAAAGCCACCTGCCATGCCCAGGGTTGCCCTGGCAACTGTTGCTGGCCCCCAAAGCGGAAGTGGGCGGGTCCAGGCCCCCTTGAGCCCCTGCCATACCCAGGGTTGCCCTGGCAACTGTTGCTGGCCCCCAAAGCGGAAGTGGGCGGGTCCAGGCCCCCTTAAAGCCCCCTGCCATGCCCAGGGTTGCCCTGGCAACTGTTGCTGGCCCCCAAAGCGGAAGTGGGCGGGTCCAGGCCCCCTTAAGCCCCCTGCCATGCCCATTGTTGCCCTGGCAACTGTTGCTGGCCCCCAAAGCGGAAGTGGGCGGGTCAAGGCCCCCTTAAGCCCCCTGCCATGCCCATTGTTGCCCTGGCAACTGTTGCTGGCCCCAAAAGCGGAAGTGGGCGGGTCGTAGCCCCCTTGAGCCCCCTGCCATGCCCAGGGTTGCCCTGGCAACTGTTGCTGGCCCCCAAAGCGGAAGTGGGCGGGTCCAGGCCCCCTTAAAGCCCCCTGCCATGCCCAGGGTTGCCCTGGCAACTGTTGCTGGCCCCCAAAGCGGAAGTGGGCGGGTCCCGGCCCCCTTGAGCCCCTTGCCATACCCAGGGTTGCCCTGGCAACTGTTGCTGGCCCCCAAAGCGGAAGTGGGCGGGTCCAGGCCCCCTTAAAGCCCCCTGCCATGCCCAGGGTTGCCCTGGCAACTGTTGCTGGCCCCCAAAGCGGAAGTGGGCGGGTCCAGGCCCCCTTGAGCCCCCTGCCATGCCCAGGGTTGCCCTGGCAACTGTTGCTGGCCCCCAAAGCGGAAGTGGGCGGGTCCAGGCCCCCTTAAAGCCCCCTGCCATGCCCAGGGTTGCCCTGGCAACTGTTGGTGGCCCCTGTCACGGACCCACCGGTCGCCTGCTCCGATACGTCAATCTGAGCAGCGCCGGCCGTGACTGGGGTTCACTCAGGACACTCGGGTCCTTTCCTTGAGGTACACTGCCACCAGCCAAAACCTGATTTTAGCGCCTGAAACTGCGCAAGGGGCGGCTTGGCTCGCCCCTGACCACACAATACAAGATAACAATGGTAACGTTTTCCAGCCTTTCTCTTATGAGGCTAATGAGTCTTAAGAACACAGAACCAGAACTGGGAATATGTATTATTTATTCCTAGAAATACTACAGAACTTTAAACAAAATGGTTACAAGACATTACAATGATTTTAAAAGTACACACAATGATTTTTAAATGCAAATTTCAGAAATAAAATAAAAAGGGAAAAAAGACAGAACCGTATCTTACAATCCTGAAGTGGGGGGGTTCTCCACAAGAAATCTCTCGTCGCCTACAGCCTGATTGCTAGACCCCCAGGTAGTGACACTGACTATAGGGAGAAAGGTCTTAGTTATACCTTGCAGACTCCCTCATCCCTCCCACCCTTGGGATTCCACTCTTTCCATGCTGAAGGAGTGTGGAAGGTCCATGGCAATGTATCTTTGACAGTCTGCTGTTTTCAAAGTGATTGATCCTCCTTCCTTGCATAGCAGACCCACTGATAAGAGATGTGAAGGAAGGGGACACTCTCTAACCTCTTCTTCTGGACCATGGTTTATGAGGGCTCAGATCTTATCTTACATCCTAACTCCGGAGGAGTCCACAGGATGTCACACTGAGGGAATACAGGCCTCAAACTCAAACCAGGGTCACCTACAGTTTACTGTACATACAAGACATGTCCTGATTCCAATACTCACAGGAGACATAACTATTACACCAATATCAGACATACATTCACCGGACAGATAATCATAACAGGAGGCATACGTTAATTTGATCGATCACCTGATCTGATCGTTACACCTCCCCCTTTTAAAATGGCGCACAGAGGCGGTGACCCACGTCACCGTCTCATCAGTGCGCTATTAACTACATCACCTGGACAGGTAGCAGTGGTCTCTGTGCTGAGACAGACTGCCACTGATTCTGCGGGATCTGTACTAACACTTCACTATACTTGACGTCTGTCATGGCACCACCTGACGCCATAGCCGTGGCTAGGGTGGGCAATGGGCATAGTCCCTGTCCCTCTCGCAGGAGATGGCAAACTAAAAGCACACAGGTGTCCTCGAACCCATAGTCTGTGAGCACACTGATATAGTGGGAGCTGTGTCCATCCCGGCTGATATTGACACAGCCCACCACAGCTGTGCGTCGTACTCCTGGACACGGATTCTCCCCTGCAGCTGGCAGTTTGGCCTTACTCACTGAGATCAGTACCAGACCATTCCTCCACACCCCAAACGGCCATCCCCCTGGGACTCGCAACTCGGCACGTTTAACTATACCACAGGTGTGGGGCATTCTCCCAGCACTATATACAGACTTAAACATGTCTTCCCAGCACCTCTCCTGAGCTGACTGACCCCCCCTCCCCTTCACTGGGGGGAAGGTCCACTCACTCAACACCTCACACCTCATCCTTTTGTGAGGAGATTCGCCCTCTGTGTCTGTGTGTGTGAATTGTGAAGGGGGGCACGTTTCTGCAAGGGGGAATACCAGCAGGTCATTGTCCCCTGTCTTGGGAACATCCCAGCTCAGCTTTTCTGAGGTTAATATAGCTGAGTTTACCTGTGCTTCACGGGCCCTCCCACCCTTCTGGTTACACACAGCAGCTTCCCTACTAGCCACTGGCTCTATTCCTGAAACAACCCTCTCACTGTACCCAGGGGTATCTTTCCCACTTCCCAGGTATGGGGCAGCCTGTGCCGGGTTGATTCTCAGTTCTGCGTGGAAAGCCAAGCATCCCATGGCCGTCCAGGACACCTTCCTGAGCCTGACCTTCCCTCCCAGACCCGCAGGTTCTGTGGCTGGGGTGGTGCCACTGAGGTTCTCAGGAGAGGCATCCGTTATCCAGTGATGCTGGAAAAATGCACTCTCTGGAGGGTTCTCAGTGTCTGGAGGGAACCCCTGCTGTGTTCCTGTATCTGTGTTTGTGTGTCTACAGGAAGGAGGGGGGTTTGGGGGGAAAGCTGCAGTAAGGGACACTCTCTCCCTATCTGACAGGTCTACAGTGCACACAGGACCCACCGGGTCACTTATTATACCTGGTACCACATTTCCCACAGTAGCGCAAGACATCACATTATCAACAGTAACATCAATATCATAACCTGGGGAGACATCCTGCAATACCTGCAAATTAGCCTGTGCATCTTCCACAACACATGGGGCCATCCTGCTGGCTTACAATTGCACCATGGCAAACCCGCTATATCTGGATCCCATTGTCTCTGAGCAGGAATGGGGTTATCTGAGCATGTTGTCACCAGTAACTTATTGGCAGGTACATGCGCTGCCTGCAACCAACTCAGATCTGTCCCATTTGTGCAGTTAGAGTCCCATGGCCCGATGTCGCAACCAGACATCACTGGAGGAACAGGGTTAACGTCTAGCACAGCAACCTTAATGACATCACCAGCAGCACTCCTACCACTGGTGAGTGAGGGTGTCTCATTCCCAACTAGATTAGGGCATTCATTTAACCTCACAAACTGGCAAGGATTACCCACTATACCTGTCTCTAACTCACCCTCCACCTCTACCGAAGGTACGGCACTATCACAGATCATCCCAGGGGCTTCACACAAAATAACAACATTGCAATGTTCAGCATGGTTACATACTACCTGAGATGCATCATATGGTTCAGAAGGGTTAGCGACAGATATGTGTGGAGTTAATAAAAGTCCCACATCAGTAGTCCCACACATACTTGTGTGCATACAGTCAGAAAGTCCCATTCCTATTTCCGACATAGTCTCTCCCCTGCATACTTTCACTATGCAGCCAGCCTCTTCCGGCAACAAATCTGGAGCAACGGGAGGGAACATGCTGCTCACATCTTCCAGCAGTTTAAACTGGGCCTTGTGATGTGAGGTCTCTGGAACAGGTTCCACACCGATTGTAGCAGGCCCGGGTACCATGTCCATGAGGGAAACCCCGGTAGGCTGTGTCGTTGGTTCCATAGCTGGTGATAGAAGCTGTTCCAGGCGATTCCTTTCAGCCTCTGCTCAGCGGCACTGCTCTTTCCACCATGGAGTATCGAGCTTTTTACAATCATAAGCATATTGCTGCGCTATTTCAAAACAGTCCGTCAGGTCTCTCAGCAGTAACCAAGGAGTCGCATCGGGACCCCAGGTTAGAAACTCACCGCGATACATGCCGAAAACATTGCGCTCATCATTTCGTGCACGGGTGAGCCGCTTGATCATCTCCCAGCGGGAATTGTTGGGGCAGGAGATACCTTGCAGCTGACATTCTGTAGTGAGTTCTTCTGGGCTCATAAGCCTAAACGGATAATCATCACCATATGGGTCAGAATACTCACTGGGCTCTTCTGGTGCTGTAGGGGATTGGTACTCTGCAGTCTCCCTGACTGCCACACATCCTACAGTCTCCCTGGTGCTAGCAGAGATGTCACCTCTCTGAGCATCGGCTGTAGTGTCCAGGGCCAGCTCATTACTCACAACCAAGCTGACACTCACTTGGCTTCCTCTGTCTGCTTCCAAGACAGGGAACTGTGCATGACGCGGTCCGGTGAAATTCGCGTCAGCGGTCATTTGGGACCTCTGTCCCTTGTTAGGCTCCCCATGATTGATAACAGAGTCCACACCATGATCCAACACATTATTTACTTCCGCAGACAGTAAAAGTTCAGTACGAAGCCCATCTCCTGCTAACTCAGTAGCCACGGCAGATAAAGTCTCACGTAAAGGTTCGCCATCATGATGCCCTGTATCATCCTCCACTGGTTCACCAACAGCGATCAGGCCTCTGAGCCTCCCCAGCACCAACTGGTGTTCACGCTCAGCCTGACGCTCTGCAGCCTCTCGTACGGCTTTGCGCTCCTCAGCCTCTCGTCTGGCTTTGCACTCTGCAGCCTCTCTGTCGACAATGGCTTTGCGCTCCGCAGCCTCTCTGTCGACAATGCCTTGGCAGAACTGCACCAGCTGCAAAGCGAATACGGGGTTCACATTCTTAATTTGCCTGATAACAGCTAGAAGGTCGCTCGGCAGTGTAGACTTGCTGGGTCCAGCAGAAGTGTTTGACCCTGGCGCGGAATCGTTTGTACTGTCCAGTGCTGACTGAGCCCCTGGGGTAGGATTGTCCATGGACTGGTTTCCTCCAGCAGCTAGAGTCCGATCGGCATCCACTAGTGCCTGAATCATACGTTTTCTACTCTGGCCAGACCAAGGGATATTCCTCTGCACACACACGACCGCCAGGTCATCTCTCCTCATCTGCTGGTAATCAGCCATCCGGAGTCTCACACTTGTCAAATAAAATGATAGGAAAGAAAAACAAGAGAAGGAAGGGGAACAGAAATTGCACTCACTGTGTGACCTTTAAAACTATAGTAAAGCTCTGAGTTCTGATTCTGGTGATGTGGGTATTTCTCACAAAATTCTACCCACACTCACTTAAGTTCTTAAAGAGAAAAATGAATTCTCCACCCCACCGCTTGCCGCCAAATGTCACGGACCCACCGGTCGCCTGCTCCGATACGTCAATCTGAGCAGCGCCGGCCGTGACTGGGGTTCACTCAGGACACTCGGGTCCTTTCCTTGAGGTACACTGCCACCAGCCAAAACCTGATTTTAGCGCCTGAAACTGCGCAAGGGGCGGCTTGGCTCGCCCCTGACCACACAATACAAGATAACAATGGTAACGTTTTCCAGCCTTTCTCTTATGAGGCTAATGAGTCTTAAGAACACAGAACCAGAACTGGGAATATGTATTATTTATTCCTAGAAATACTACAGAACTTTAAACAAAATGGTTACAAGACATTACAATGATTTTAAAAGTACACACAACGATTTTTAAATGCAAATTTCAGAAATAAAATAAAAAGGGAAAAAAGACAGAACCGTATCTTACAATCCTGAAGTGGGGGGGTTCTCCACAAGAAATCTCTCGTCGCCTACAGCCTGATTGCTAGACCCCCAGGTAGTGACACTGACTATAGGGAGAAAGGTCTTAGTTATACCTTGCAGACTCCCTCATCCCTCCCACCCTTGGGATTCCACTCTTTCCATGCTGAAGGAGTGTGGAAGGTCCATGGCAATGTATCTTTGACAGTCTGCTGTTTTCAAAGTGATTGATCCTCCTTCCTTGCATAGCAGACCCACTGATAAGAGATGTGAAGGAAGGGGACACTCTCTAACCTCTTCTTCTGGACCATGGTTTATGAGGGCTCAGATCTTATCTTACATCCTAACTCCGGAGGAGTCCACAGGATGTCACACTGAGGGAATACAGGCCTCAAACTCAAACCAGGGTCACCTACAGTTTACTGTACATACAAGACATGTCCTGATTCCAATACTCACAGGAGACATAACTATTACACCAATATCAGACATACATTCACCGGACAGATAATCATAACAGGAGGCATACGTTAATTTGATCGATCACCTGATCTGATCGTTACAGCCCCCAAAGCGGAAGTGGGCGGGACCAGGCCCCCTTGAGCCCCCTGCCATACCCAAGGTTGCCCTGGCAACTGTTGCTGGCCCCCAACGCAGAAGTGGGCGGGTCCAGGCCCCCTTGAGCCCCCTGCCATGCCCAGGGTTGCCCTGGCAACTGTTGCTGGCCCCCAAAGCGGAAGTATGCTGGTCCAGGCCCCCTTAAAGCCACCTGCCATGCCCAGGGTTGCCCTGGCAACTGTTGCTGGCCCCCAAAGCGGAAGTGGGCGGGTCCAGGCCCCCTTGAGCCCCCTGCCATGCCCAGGGTTGCCCTGGCAACTGTTGCTGGCCCCCAAAGCGGAAGTGGGCGGGTCCAGGCCCCCTTGAGCCCCCTGCCATACCCAGGGTTGCCCTGGCAACTGTTGCTGGCCCCCAAAGCGGAAGTGGGCGGGTCAAGGCCCCCTTAAAGCCCCCTGCCATGCCCAGGGTTGCCCTGGCAACTGTTGCTGGCCCCCAAAGCGGAAGTGGGCGGGTCCAGGCCCCCTTAAGCCCCCTGCCATGCCCAGGATTGCCCTGGCAACTGTTGCTGGCCCCCAAAGCGGAAGTGGGCGGGTCCAGGCCCCCTTGAGCCCCCTGCCATGCCCAGGGTTGCCCTGGCAACTGTTGCTGGCCCCCAAAGCGGAAGTGGGCGGGTCCAGGCCCCCTTAAAGCCCCCTGCCATGCCCCGGGTTGCCCTGGCAACTGTTGCTGGCCCCCAAAGCGGAAGTGGGCGGGTCCAGGCCCCCTTGAGCCCCCTGCCATACCCAGGGTTGCCCTGGCAACTGTTGCTGGCCCCCAAAGCGGAAGTGGGCGGGTCCAGGCCCCCTTAAAGCCCCCTGCCATGCCCAGGGTTGCCCTGGCAACTGTTGCTGGCCCCCAAAGCGGAAGTGGGCGGGTCCAGGCCCCCTTAAGCCCCCTGCCATGCCCATTGTTGCCCTGGCAACTGTTGCTGGCCCCCAAAGCGGAAGTGGGCGGGTCCAGGCCCCCTTAAGCCCCCTGACATGCCCATTGTTGCCCTGGCAACTGTTGCTGGCCCCCAAAGCGGAAGTGGGCGGGTCCAGGCCCCCTTGAGCCCCCTGCCATGCCCAGGGTTGCCCTGGCAACTGTTGCTGGCCCCCAAAGCGGAAGTGAGCGGGTCCAGGCCCCCTTAAAGCCCCCTGCCATGCCCAGGGTTGCCCTGGCAACTGTTGCTGGCCCCCAAAGCGGAAGTGGGCGGGTCCAGGCCCCCTTGAGCCCCCTGCCATACCCAGGGTTGCCCTGGCAACTGTTGCTGGCCCCCAAAGCGGAAGTGGGCGGGTCCAGGCCCCCTTAAAGCCCCCTGCCATGCCCAGGGTTGCCCTGGCAACTGTTGCTGGCCCCCAAAGCGGAAGTATGCTGGTCCAGGCCCCCTTAAAGCCACCTGCCATGCCCAGGGTTGCCCTGGCAACTGTTGCTGGCCCCCAAAGCGGAAGTGGGCGGGTCCAGGCCCCCTTGAGCCCCCTGCCATGCCCAGGGTTGCCCTGGCAACTGTTGCTGGCCCCCAAAGCGGAAGTGGGCGGGTCCAGGCCCCCTTGAGCCCCCTGCCATACCCAGGGTTGCCCTGGCAACTGTTGCTGGCCCCCAAAGCGGAAGTGGGCGGGTCAAGGCCCCCTTAAAGCCCCCTGCCATGCCCAGGGTTGCCCTGGCAACTGTTGCTGGCCCCCAAAGCGGAAGTGGGCGGGTCCAGGCCCCCTTAAGCCCCCTGCCATGCCCAGGATTGCCCTGGCAACTGTTGCTGGCCCCCAAAGCGGAAGTGGGCGGGTCCAGGCCCCCTTGAGCCCCCTGCCATGCCCAGGGTTGCCCTGGCAACTGTTGCTGGCCCCCAAAGCGGAAGTGGGCGGGTCCAGGCCCCCTTAAAGCCCCCTGCCATGCCCCGGGTTGCCCTGGCAACTGTTGCTGGCCCCCAAAGCGGAAGTGGGCGGGTCCAGGCCCCCTTGAGCCCCCTGCCATACCCAGGGTTGCCCTGGCAACTGTTGCTGGCCCCCAAAGCGGAAGTGGGCGGGTCCAGGCCCCCTTAAAGCCCCCTGCCATGCCCAGGGTTGCCCTGGCAACTGTTGCTGGCCCCCAAAGCGGAAGTGGGCGGGTCCAGGCCCCCTTAAGCCCCCTGCCATGCCCATTGTTGCCCTGGCAACTGTTGCTGGCCCCCAAAGCGGAAGTGGGCGGGTCCAGGCCCCCTTAAGCCCCCTGACATGCCCATTGTTGCCCTGGCAACTGTTGCTGGCCCCCAAAGCGGAAGTGGGCGGGTCCAGGCCCCCTTGAGCCCCCTGCCATGCCCAGGGTTGCCCTGGCAACTGTTGCTGGCCCCCAAAGCGGAAGTGAGCGGGTCCAGGCCCCCTTAAAGCCCCCTGCCATGCCCAGGGTTGCCCTGGCAACTGTTGCTGGCCCCCAAAGCGGAAGTGGGCGGGTCCAGGCCCCCTTGAGCCCCCTGCCATACCCAGGGTTGCCCTGGCAACTGTTGCTGGCCCCCAAAGCGGAAGTGGGCGGGTCCAGGCCCCCTTAAAGCCCCCTGCCATGCCCAGGGTTGCCCTGGCAACTGTTGCTGGCCCCCAAAGCGGAAGTATGCTGGTCCAGGCCCCCTTAAAGCCACCTGCCATGCCCAGGGTTGCCCTGGCAACTGTTGCTGGCCCCCAAAGCGGAAGTGGGCGGGTCCAGGCCCCCTTGAGCCCCCTGCCATGCCCAGGGTTGCCCTGGCAACTGTTGCTGGCCCCCAAAGCGGAAGTGGGCGGGTCCAGGCCCCCTTGAGCCCCCTGCCATACCCAGGGTTGCCCTGGCAACTGTTGCTGGCCCCCAAAGCGGAAGTGGGCGGGTCAAGGCCCCCTTAAAGCCCCCTGCCATGCCCAGGGTTGCCCTGGCAACTGTTGCTGGCCCCCAAAGCGGAAGTGGGCGGGTCCAGGCCCCCTTAAGCCCCCTGCCATGCCCAGGATTGCCCTGGCAACTGTTGCTGGCCCCCAAAGCGGAAGTGGGCGGGTCCAGGCCCCCTTGAGCCCCCTGCCATGCCCAGGGTTGCCCTGGCAACTGTTGCTGGCCCCCAAAGCGGAAGTGGGCGGGTCCAGGCCCCCTTAAAGCCCCCTGCCATGCCCCGGGTTGCCCTGGCAACTGTTGCTGGCCCCCAAAGCGGAAGTGGGCGGGTCCAGGCCCCCTTGAGCCCCCTGCCATACCCAGGGTTGCCCTGGCAACTGTTGCTGGCCCCCAAAGCGGAAGTGGGCGGGTCCAGGCCCCCTTAAAGCCCCCTGCCATGCCCAGGGTTGCCCTGGCAACTGTTGCTGGCCCCCAAAGCGGAAGTGGGCGGGTCCAGGCCCCCTTAAGCCCCCTGCCATGCCCATTGTTGCCCTGGCAACTGTTGCTGGCCCCCAAAGCGGAAGTGGGCGGGTCCAGGCCCCCTTAAGCCCCCTGACATGCCCATTGTTGCCCTGGCAACTGTTGCTGGCCCCCAAAGCGGAAGTGGGCGGGTCCAGGCCCCCTTGAGCCCCCTGCCATGCCCAGGGTTGCCCTGGCAACTGTTGCTGGCCCCCAAAGCGGAAGTGAGCGGGTCCAGGCCCCCTTAAAGCCCCCTGCCATGCCCAGGGTTTCCCTGGCAACTGTTGCTGGCCCCCAAAGCGGAAGTGGGCGGGTCCAGGCCCCCTTGAGCCCCCTGCCATACCCAGGGTTGCCCTGGCAACTGTTGCTGGCCCCCAAAGCGGAAGTGGGCGGGTCCAGGCCCCCTTAAAGCCCCCTGCCATGCCCAGGGTTGCCCTGGCAACTGTTGCTGGCCCCCAAAGCGGAAGTGGGCGGGTCCAGGCCCCCTTGAGCCCCCTGCCATGCCCAGGGTTGCCCTGGCAACTGTTGCTGGCCCCCAAAGCGGAAGTGAGCGGGTCCAGGCCCCCTTAAAGCCCCCTGCCATGCCCAGGGTTGCCCTGGCAACTGTTGCTGGCCCCCAAAGCGGAAGTGGGCGGGTCCAGGCCCCCTTGAGCCCCCTGCCATACCCAGGGTTGCCCTGGCAACTGTTGCTGGCCCCCAAAGTGGAAGTGGGCGGGTCCAGGCCCCCTTGAGCCCCCTGCCATGCCCAGGGTTGCCCTGGCAACTGTTGCTGGCCCCCAAAGCGGAAGTGGGCGGGTCCAGGCCCCCTTAAAGCCCCCTGCCATGCCCAGGGTTGCCCTGGCAACTGTTGGTGGCCCCCAAAGCGGTAGTGGGCGGGACCAGGCCCCCTTGAGCCCCCTGCCATACCCAAGGTTGCCCTGGCAACTGTTGCTGGCCCCCAACGCAGAAGTGGGCGGGTCCAGGCCCCCTTGAGCCCCCTGCCATGCCCAGGGTTGCCCTGGCAACTGTTGCTGGCCCCCAAAGCGGAAGTATGCTGGTCCAGGCCCCCTTAAAGCCACCTGCCATGCCCAGGGTTGCCCTGGCAACTGTTGCTGGCCCCCAAAGCGGAAGTGGGCGGGTCCAGGCCCCCTTGAGCCCCCTGCCATGCCCAGGGTTGCCCTGGCAACTGTTGCTGGCCCCCAAAGCGGAAGTGGGCGGGTCCAGGCCCCCTTGAGCCCCCTGCCATACCCAGGGTTGCCCTGGCAACTGTTGCTGGCCCCCAAAGCGGAAGTGGGCGGGTCAAGGCCCCCTTAAAGCCCCCTGCCATGCCCAGGGTTGCCCTGGCAACTGTTGCTGGCCCCCAAAGCGGAAGTGGGCGGGTCCAGGCCCCCTTAAGCCCCCTGCCATGCCCAGGATTGCCCTGGCAACTGTTGCTGGCCCCCAAAGCGGAAGTGGGCGGGTCCAGGCCCCCTTGAGCCCCCTGCCATGCCCAGGGTTGCCCTGGCAACTGTTGCTGGCCCCCAAAGCGGAAGTGGGCGGGTCCAGGCCCCCTTAAAGCCCCCTGCCATGCCCCGGGTTGCTGCTGGCCCCCAAAGAGGAAGTGGGCGGGTCCAGGCCCCCTTGAGCCCCCTGCCATACTCAGGGTTGCCCTGGCAACTGTTGCTGGCCCCCAAAGCGGAAGTGGGCGGGTCCAGGCCCCCTTAAAGCCCCCTGCCATGCCCAGGGTTGCCCTGGCAACTGTTGCTGGCCCCCAAAGCGGAAGTGGGCGGGTCCAGGCCCCATTAAGCCCCCTGCCATGCCCATTGTTGCCCTGGCAACTGTTGCTGGCCCCCAAAGCGGAAGTGGGCGGGTCCAGGCCCCCTTAAGCCCCCTGCCATGCCCATTGTTGCCCTGGCAACTGTTGCTGGCCCCCAAAGCGGAAGTGGGCGGGTCCAGGCCCCCTTGAGCCCCCTGCCATGCCCAGGGTTGCCCTGGCAACTGTTGCTGGCCCCCAAAGCGGAAGTGAGCGGGTCCAGGCCCCCTTAAAGCCCCCTGCCATGCCCAGGGTTGCCCTGGCAACTGTTGCTGGCCCCCAAAGCGGAAGTGGGCGGGTCCAGGCCCCCTTGAGCCCCCTGCCATACCCAGGGTTGCCCTGGCAACTGTTGCTGGCCCCCAAAGCGGAAGTGGGCGGGTCCAGGCCCCCTTAAAGCCCCCTGCCATGCCCAGGGTTGCCCTGGCAACTGTTGCTGGCCCCCAACGCAGAAGTGGGCGGGTCCAGGCCCCCTTGAGCCCCCTGCCATGCCCAGGGTTGCCCTGGCAACTGTTGCTGGCCCCCAAAGCGGAAGTATGCTGGTCCAGGCCCCCTTAAAGCCACCTGCCATGCCCAGGGTTGCCCTGGCAACTGTTGCTGGCCCCCAAAGCGGAAGTGGGCGGGTCCAGGCCCCCTTGAGCCCCCTGCCATGCCCAGGGTTGCCCTGGCAACTGTTGCTGGCCCCCAAAGCGGAAGTGGGCGGGTCCAGGCCCCCTTGAGCCCCCTGCCATACCCAGGGTTGCCCTGGCAACTGTTGCTGGCCCCCAAAGCGGAAGTGGGCGGGTCAAGGCCCCCTTAAAGCCCCCTGCCATGCCCAGGGTTGCCCTGGCAACTGTTGCTGGCCCCCAAAGCGGAAGTGGGCGGGTCCAGGCCCCCTTAAGCCCCCTGCCATGCCCAGGATTGCCCTGGCAACTGTTGCTGGCCCCCAAAGCGGAAGTGGGCGGGTCCAGGCCCCCTTGAGCCCCCTGCCATGCCCAGGGTTGCCCTGGCAACTGTTGCTGGCCCCCAAAGCGGAAGTGGGCGGGTCCAGGCCCCCTTAAAGCCCCCTGCCATGCCCCGGGTTGCCCTGGCAACTGTTGCTGGCCCCCAAAGCGGAAGTGGGCGGGTCCAGGCCCCCTTGAGCCCCCTGCCATACCCAGGGTTGCCCTGGCAACTGTTGCTGGCCCCCAAAGCGGAAGTGGGCGGGTCCAGGCCCCCTTAAAGCCCCCTGCCATGCCCAGGGTTGCCCTGGCAACTGTTGCTGGCCCCCAAAGCGGAAGTGGGCGGGTCCAGGCCTCCTTAAGCCCCCTGCCATGCCCATTGTTGCCCTGGCAACTGTTGCTGGCCCCCAAAGCGGAAGTGGGCGGGTCCAGGCCCCCTTAAGCCCCCTGACATGCCCATTGTTGCCCTGTCAACTGTTGCTGGCCCCCAAAGCGGAAGTGGGCGGGTCCAGGCCCCCTTGAGCCCCCTGCCATGCCCAGGGTTGCCCTGGCAACTGTTGCTGGCCCCCAAAGCGGAAGTGAGCGGGTCCAGGCCCCCTTAAAGCCCCCTGCCATGCCCAGGGTTGCCCTGGCAACTGTTGCTGGCCCCCAAAGCGGAAGTGGGCGGGTCCAGGCCCCCTTGAGCCCCCTGCCATACCCAGGGTTGCCCTGGCAACTGTTGCTGGCCCCCAAAGCGGAAGTGGGCGGGTCCAGGCCCCCTTAAAGCCCCCTGCCATGCCCAGGGTTGCCCTGGCAACTGTTGCTGGCCCCCAAAGCGGAAGTGGGCGGGTCCAGGCCCCCTTGAGCCCCCTGCCATGCCCAGGGTTGCCCTGGCAACTGTTGCTGGCCCCCAAAGCGGAAGTGAGCGGGTCCAGGCCCCCTTAAAGCCCCCTGCCATGCCCAGGGTTGCCCTGGCAACTGTTGCTGGCCCCCAAAGCGGAAGTGGGCGGGTCCAGGCCCCCTTGAGCCCCCTGCCATACCCAGGGTTGCCCTGGCAACTGTTGCTGGCCCCCAAAGTGGAAGTGGGCGGGTCCAGGCCCCCTTGAGCCCCCTGCCATGCCCAGGGTTGCCCTGGCAACTGTTGCTGGCCCCCAAAGCGGAAGTGGGCGGGTCCAGGCCCCCTTAAAGCCCCCTGCCATGCCCAGGGTTGCCCTGGCAACTGTTGGTGGCCCCCAAAGCGGTAGTGGGCGGGACCAGGCCCCCTTGAGCCCCCTGCCATACCCAAGGTTGCCCTGGCAACTGTTGCTGGCCCCCAACGCAGAAGTGGGCGGGTCCAGGCCCCCTTGAGCCCCCTGCCATGCCCAGGGTTGCCCTGGCAACTGTTGCTGGCCCCCAAAGCGGAAGTATGCTGGTCCAGGCCCCCTTAAAGCCACCTGCCATGCCCAGGGTTGCCCTGGCAACTGTTGCTGGCCCCCAAAGCGGAAGTGGGCGGGTCCAGGCCCCCTTGAGCCCCCTGCCATGCCCAGGGTTGCCCTGGCAACTGTTGCTGGCCCCCAAAGCGGAAGTGGGCGGGTCCAGGCCCCCTTGAGCCCCCTGCCATACCCAGGGTTGCCCTGGCAACTGTTGCTGGCCCCCAAAGCGGAAGTGGGCGGGTCAAGGCCCCCTTAAAGCCCCATGCCATGCCCAGGGTTGCCCTGGCAACTGTTGCTGGCCCCCAAAGCGGAAGTGGGCGGGTCCAGGCCCCCTTAAGCCCCCTGCCATGCCCAGGATTGCCCTGGCAACTGTTGCTGGCCCCCAAAGCGGAAGTGGGCGGGTCCAGGCCCCCTTGAGCCCCCTGCCATGCCCAGGGTTGCCCTGGCAACTGTTGCTGGCCCCCAAAGCGGAAGTGGGCGGGTCTAGGCCCCCTTAAAGCCCCCTGCCATGCCCCGGGTTGCTGCTGGCCCCCAAAGCGGAAGTGGGCGGGTCCAGGCCCCCTTGAGCCCCCTGCCATACTCAGGGTTGCCCTGGCAACTGTTGCTGGCCCCCAAAGCGGAAGTGGGCGGGTCCAGGCCCCCTTAAAGCCCCCTGCCATGCCCAGGGTTGCCCTGGCAACTGTTGCTGGCCCCCAAAGCGGAAGTGGGCGGGTCCAGGCCCCCTTAAGCCCCCTGCCATGCCCATTGTTGCCCTGGCAACTGTTGCTGGCCCCCAAAGCGGAAGTGGGCGGGTCCAGGCCCCCTTAAGCCCCCTGCCATGCCCATTGTTGCCCTGGCAACTGTTGCTGGCCCCCAAAGCGGAAGTGGGCGGGTCCAGGCCCCCTTGAGCCCCCTGCCATGCCCAGGGTTGCCCTGGCAACTGTTGCTGGCCCCCAAAGCGGAAGTGAGCGGGTCCAGGCCCCCTTAAAGCCCCCTGCCATGCCCAGGGTTGCCCTGGCAACTGTTGCTGGCCCCCAAAGCGGAAGTGGGCGGGTCCAGGCCCCCTTGAGCCCCCTGCCATACCCAGGGTTGCCCTGGCAACTGTTGCTGGCCCCCAAAGCGGAAGTGGGCGGGTCCAGGCCCCCTTAAAGCCCCCTGCCATGCCCAGGGTTGCCCTGGCAACTGTTGCTGGCCCCCAAAGCGGAAGTGGGCGGGTCCAGGCCCCCTTAAAGCCCCCTGCCATGCCCAGGGTTGCCCTGGCAACTGTTGGTGGCCCCCAAAGCGGAAGTGGGCGGGTCCAGGCCCCCTTGAGCCCCCTGCCATACCCAAGGTTGCCCTGGCAACTGTTGCTGGCCCCCAACGCAGAAGTGGGCGGGTCCAGGCCCCCTTGAGCCCCCTGCCATGCCCAGGGTTGCCCTGGCAACTGTTGCTGGCCCCCAAAGCGGAAGTATGCTGTTCCAGGCCCCCTTAAAGCCACCTGCCATGCCCAGGGTTGCCCTGGCAACTGTTGCTGGCCCCCAAAGCGGAAGTGGGCGGGTCCAGGCCCCCTTGAGCCCCCTGCCATGCCCAGGGTTGCCCTGGCAACTGTTGCTGGCCCCCAAAGCGGAAGTGGGCGGGTCCAGGCCCCCTTAAAGCCCCCTGCCATGCCCAGGGTTGCCCTGGCAACTGTTGCTGGCCCCCAAAGCGGAAGTGGGCGGGTTCAGGCCCCGTTAAGCCCCCTGCCATGCCCAGGGTTGCCCTGGCACCTGTTGCTGTCCCCCAAAGCGGAAGTGGGCGGGTCCAGGCCCCCTTGAGCCCCCTGCCATGCCCATGGTTGCCCTGGCAACTGTTGCTGGCCCCCAAAGCGGAAGTATGCTGGTCCAGGCCCCCTTAAAGCCACCTGCCATGCCCAGGGTTGCCCTGGCAACTGTTGCTGGCCCCCAAAGCGGAAGTATGCGGGTCCAGGCCCCCTTAAAGCCCCCTGCCATGCCCAGGGTTGCCCTGGCAACTGTTGCTGGCCCCCAAAGCGGAAGTGGGCGGGTCCAGGCCCCCTTGAGCCCCCTGCCATACCCAGGGTTGCCCTGGCAACTGTTGCTGGCCCCCAAAGCGGAAGTGGGCGGGTCCAGGCCCCCTTAAAGCCCCCTGCCATGCCCAGGGTTGCCCTGGCAACTGTTGCTGGCCCCCAAAGCGGAAGTATGCTGGTCCAGGCCCCCTTAAAGCCACCTGCCATGCCCAGGGTTGCCCTGGCAACTGTTGCTGGCCCCCAAAGCGGAAGTATGCTGGTCCAGGCCCCCTTAAAGCCACCTGCCATGCCCAGGTTGCCCTGGCAACTGTTGCTGGCCCCCAAAGCGGAAGTGGGCGGGTCCAGGCCCCCTTGAGCCCCCTGCCATGCCCAGGGTTGCCCTGGCAACTGTTGCTGGCCCCCAAAGCGGAAGTGGGCGGGTCAAGGCCCCCCTTAAAGCCCCCTGCCATGCCCAGGGTTGCCCTGGCAACTGTAGCTGGCCCCCAAAGCGGAAGTGGGCGGGTCCAGGCCCCGTTAAGCCCACTGCCATGCCCAGGGTTGCCCTGGCACCTGTTGCTGTCCCCAAAGCGGAAGTGGGCGGGTCCAGGCCCCCTTGAGCCCCCTGCCATGCCCAGGTTTGCCCTGGCAACTGTTGCTGGCCCCCAAAGCGGAAGTGGGCGGGTCCAGGCCCCCTTAAAGCACCCTGCCATGCCCAGGTTGCCCTGGCAACTGTTGCTGGCCCCAAAGCGGAAGTGGGCGGGTCCAGGCCCCCTTGAGCCCCTGCCATACCCAGGGTTGCCCTGGCAACTGTTGCTGGCCCCCAAAGCGGAAGTGGCGGGTCAAGGCCCCCTTAAAGCCCCCTGCCATGCCCAGGGTTGCCCTGGCAACTGTTGCTGGCCCCCAAAGCAGAAGTGGGCTGGTCCAGGCCCCTTAAGCTCCCTGCCATGCCCAGGGTTGCCCTGGCAACTGTTGCTGGCCCCCAAAGCGGAAGTGGGCGGGTCCAGGCCCCCTTGAGCCCCCTGCCATGCCCAGGGTTGCCCTGGCAACTGTTGCTGGCCCCCAACGCAGAAGTGGGCGGGTCCAGGCCCCCTTAAAGCACCCTGCCATGCCCAGGGTTGCCCCGGCAACTGTTGCTGGCCCCCAAAGCGGAAGTATGCGGGTCCAGGCCCCCTTAAAGCCACCTGCCATGCCCAGGGTTGCCCTGGCAACTGTTGCTGGCCCCCAAAGCAGAAGTGGGCGGGTCCAGGCCCCCTTGAGCCCCCTGCCATGCCCAGGGTTGCCCTGGCAACTGTTGCTGGCCCCCAAAGCGGAAGTATGCGGGTCCAGGCCCCCTTAAAGCCACCTGCCATGCCCAGGGTTGCCCTGGCAACTGTTGCTTGCCCCCAAAGCGGAAGTGGGCGGGTCCAGGCCCCCTTAAGCCCCCTGCCATGCCCAGGGTTGCCCTGGCACCTGTTGCTGGCCCCCAAAGCGGAAGTGGGCGGGTCCAGGCCCCCTTGAGCCCCCTGCCATGCCCAGGGTTGCCCTGGCAACTGTTGCTGGCCCCCAAAGCGGAAGTAGGCGGGTCCAGGCCCCCTTATGCCCCCTGCCATGCCCAGGGTTTCCCTGGCAACTGTTGCTGGCCCCCAAAGCGGAAGTGGGCGGTTCCAGGCCCCCTTGAGCCCCCTGCCATGCCCAGGGTTGCCCTGGCAACTGTTGCTGGCCCCCAAAGCGGAAGTGGGCGGGTCTGACGAAGAGCAATCCGCTCGAAACGCGTTAAGTGTACCCGCTCATCCCAGCTGACGTGCACCAGGACTTGGGACCCGCACAACATCATCTGCCGACCGGACGCCCTGCAGGAGTTCGGAGGACGATAGAGGTCTTCAGCTGTATGGTGGCTTGCCAGTGGGATTGTCATTTCGCTTTTAAACTTGTCACGATATTGTAAGTGCAAGATTTTATTAAACCTTTCATTCTGTCAAAGGTTCTACACTATTATTTGTGTTTTGTGGTCGAACTCCCTGAGGAGGGATAGAGACCACTCTTATATCATTTCAGAAAAGGACATTTCTCCAATTCATCCTGTGAATCAGGTCTATGTATTCCTTTTTTATTCAGCACCATAGGTGTCAATTGTATTGTTAAGTGGACAAGGGGAAGCGCCAACTGACCCACACAAAAATCTTTGTTGCAGGGTTGCCCTGGCAACTGTTGCTGGCCCCCAAAGCGGAAGTGGGCGGGTCCAGGCCCCCTTAAAGCACCCTGCCATGCCCAGGGTTGCCCCGGCAACTGTTGCTGGCCCCCAAAGCGGAAGTGGGCGGGTCCAGGCCCCCTTGAGCCCCCTGCCATACCCAGGGTTGCCCTGGCAACTGTTGCTGGCCCCCAAAGCGGAAGTGGGCGGGTCAAGGCCCCCTTAAAGCCCCCTGCCATGCCCAGGGTTGCCCTGGCAACTGTTGCTGGCCCCCAAAGCGGAAGTAGGCGGGTCCAGGCCCCCTTATGCCCCCTGCCATGCCCAGGGTTTCCCTGGCAACTGTTGCTGGCCCCCAAAGCGGAAGTGGGCGGTTCCAGGCCCCCTTGAGCCCCCTGCCATGCCCAGGGTTGCCCTGGCAACTGTTGCTGGCCCCCAAAGCGGAAGTGGGCGGGTCCAGGCCCCCTTAAAGCCCCCTGCCATGCCCAGGGTTGCCCTGGCAACTGTTGCTGGCCCCCAAAGCGGAAGTGGGCGGGTCCAGGCCCCCTTGAGCCCCCTGCCATACCCAGGGTTGCCCTGGCAACTGTTGCTGGCCCCCAAAGCGGAAGTGGGCGGGTCCAGGCCCCCTTAAAGCCCCCTGCCATGCCCAGGGTTGCCCTGGCAACTGTTGCTGGCCCCCAAAGCGGAAGTGGGCGGGTCCAGGCCCCCTTAAAGCCCCCTGCCATGCCCAGGGTTGCCCTGGCACCTGTTGCTGGCCCCCAAAGCGGAAGTGGGCGGGTCCAGGCCCCCTTGAGCCCCCTGCCATGCCCAGGGTTGCCCTGGCAACTGTTGCTGGCCCCCAAAGCGGAAGTGGGCGGGTCCAGGCCCCCTTGAGCCCCCTGCCATACCCAAGGTTGCCCTGGCAACTGTTGCTGGCCCCCAAAGCGGAAGTATGCTGGTCCAGGCCCCCTTAAAGCCACCTGCCATGCCCAGGGTTGCCCTGGCAACTGTTGCTGGCCCCCAAAGCGGAAGTGGGCGGGTCCAGGCCCCCTTGAGCCCCCTGCCATACCCAGGGTTGCCCTGGCAACTGTTGCTAGCCCCAAAGCGGAAGTGGGCGGGTCCAGGCCCCCTTAAAGCCCCCTGCCATGCCCAGGGTTGCCCTGGCAACTGTTGCTGGCCCCCAAAGCGGAAGTGGGCGGGTCCAGGCCCCCTTAAGCCCCCTGCCATGCCCATTGTTGCCCTGGCAACTGTTGCTGGCCCCCAAAGCGGAAGTGGGCGGGTCCAGGCCCCCTTAAGCCCCCTGCCATGCCCATTGTTGCCCTGGCAACTGTTGCTGGCCCCCAAAGCGGAAGTGGGCGGGTCCAGGCCCCCTTGAGCCCCCTGCCATGCCCAGGGTTGCCCTGGCAACTGTTGCTGGCCCCCAAAGCGGAAGTGGGCGGGTCCAGGCCCCCTTAAAGCCCCCTGCCATGCCCAGGGTTGCCCTGGCAACTGTTGCTGGCCCCCAAAGCGGAAGTGGGCGGGTCCCGGCCCCCTTGAGCCCCTTGCCATACCCAGGGTTGCCCTGGCAACTGTTGCTGGCCCCCAAAGCGGAAGTGGGCGGGTCCAGGCCCCCTTAAAGCCCCCTGCCATGCCCAGGGTTGCCCTGTCAACTGTTGCTGGCCCCCAAAGCGGAAGTGGGCGGGACCAGGCCCCCTTGAGCCCCCTGCCATACCCAAGGTTGCCCTGGCAACTGTTGCTGGCCCCCAACGCAGAAGTGGGCGGGTCCAGGCCCCCTTGAGCCCCCTGCCATGCCCAGGGTTGCCCTGGCAACTGTTGCTGGCCCCCAAAGCGGAAGTATGCTGGTCCAGGCCCCCTTAAAGCCACCTGCCATGCCCAGGGTTGCCCTGGCAACTGTTGCTGGCCCCCAAAGCGGAAGTGGGCGGGTCCAGGCCCCCTTGAGCCCCCTGCCATGCCCAGGGTTGCCCTGGCAACTGTTGCTGGCCCCCAAAGCGGAAGTGGGCGGGTCCAGGCCCCCTTGAGCCCCCTGCCATACCCAGGGTTGCCCTGGCAACTGTTGCTGGCCCCCAAAGCGGAAGTGGGCGGGTCAAGGCCCCCTTAAAGCCCCCTGCCATGCCCAGGGTTGCCCTGGCAACTGTTGCTGGCCCCCAAAGCGGAAGTGGGCGGGTCCAGGCCCCCTTAAAGCCCCCTGCCATGCCCCGGGTTGCCCTGGCAACTGTTGCTGGCCCCCAAAGCGGAAGTGGGCGGGTCCAGGCCCCCTTGAGCCCCCTGCCATACCCAGGGTTGCCCTGGCAACTGTTGCTGGCCCCCAAAGCGGAAGTGGGCGGGTCCAGGCCCCCTTAAAGCCCCCTGCTATGCCCAGGGTTGCCCTGGCAACTGTTGCTGGCCCCCAAAGCGGAAGTGGGCGGGTCCAGGCCCCCTTAAGCCCCCTGCCATGCCCATTGTTGCCCTGGCAACTGTTGCTGGCCCCCAAAGCGGAAGTGGGCGGGTCCAGGCCCCCTTAAGCCCCCTGACATGCCCATTGTTGCCCTGGCAACTGTTGCTGGCCCCCAAAGCGGAAGTGGGCGGGTCCAGGCCCCCTTAAGCCCCCTGACATGCCCATTGTTGCCCTGGCAACTGTTGCTGGCCCCCAAAGCGGAAGTGGGCGGGTCCAGGCCCCCTTGAGCCCCCTGCCATACCCAGGGTTGCCCTGGCAACTGTTGCTGGCCCCCAAAGCGGAAGTGGGCGGGTCAAGGCCCCCTTAAAGCCCCCTGCCATGCCCAGGGTTGCCCTGGCAACTGTTGCTGGACCCAAAGCGGAAGTGGGCGGGTCCAGGCCCCCTTAAAACCCCCTGCCATGCCCAGGGTTGCCCTGGCAACTGTTGCTGGCCCCCAAAGCGGAAGTGGGCGGGTCCAGGCCCCCTTAAGCCCCCTGCCATGCCCAGGGTTGCCCTGGCACCTGTTGCTGGCCCCCAAAGCGGAAGTGGGCGGGTCCAGGCCCCCTTGAGCCCCCTGCCATGCCCAGGGTTGCCCTGGCAACTGTTGCTGGCCCCCAAAGCGGAAGTGGGCGGGTCCAGGCCCCCTTAAAGCACCCTGCCATGCCCAGGGTTGCCCCGGCAACTGTTGCTGGCCCCCAAAGCGGAAGTGGGCGGGTCCAGGCCCCCTTGAGCCCCCTGCCATACCCAGGGTTGCCCTGGCAACTGTTGCTGGCCCCCAAAGCGGAAGTGGGCGGGTCAAGGCCCCCTTAAAGCCCCCTGCCATGCCCAGGGTTGCCCTGGCAACTGTTGCTGGCCCCCAAAGCGGAAGTAGGCGGGTCCAGGCCCCCTTATGCCCCCTGCCATGCCCAGGGTTGCCCTGGCAACTGTTGCTGGCCCCCAAAGCGGAAGTGGGCGGTTCCAGGCCCCCTTGAGCCCCCTGCCATGCCCAGGGTTGCCCTGGCAACTGTTGCTGGCCCCCAAAGCGGAAGTGGGCGGGTCCAGGCCCCCTTAAAGCACCCTGCCATGCCCAGGGTTGCCCTGGCAACTGTTGCTGGCCCCCAAAGCGGAAGTGGGCGGGTCCAGGCCCCCTTAAAGCCCCCTGCCATGCCCAGGGTTGCCCTGGCAACTGTTGCTGGCCCCCAAAGCGGAAGTGGGCGGGTCCAGGCCCCCTTGAGCCCCCTGCCATGCCCAGGGTTGCCCTGGCAACTGTTGCTGGCCCCCAAAGCGGAAGTGGGCGGGTCCAGGCCCCCTTGAGCCCCCTGCCATACCCAGGGTTGCCCTGGCAACTGTTGCTGGCCCCCAAAGCGGAAGTGGGCGGGTCAAGGCCCCCTTAAAGCCCCCTGCCATGCCCAGGGTTGCCCTGGCAACTGTTGCTGGCCCCCAAAGCGGAAGTGGGCGGGTCCAGGCCCCCCTAAAACCCCCTGCCATGCCCAGGGTTGCCCTGGCAACTGTTGCTGGCCCCCAAAGCGGAAGTGGGCGGGTCCAGGCCCCCTTAAGCCCCCTGCCATGCCCAGGGTTGCCCTGGCACCTGTTGCTGGCCCCCAAAGCGGAAGTGGGCGGGTCCAGGCCCCCTTAAGCCCCCTGCCATGCCCAGGGTTGCCCTGGCAACTGTTGCTGGCCCCCAAAGCGGAAGTGGGCGGGTCCAGGCCCCCTTAAAGCACCCTGCCATGCCCAGGGTTGCCCCGGCAACTGTTGCTGGCCCCCAAAGCGGAAGTGGGCGGGTCCAGGCCCCCTTGAGCCCCCTGCCATACCCAGGGTTGCCCTGGCAACTGTTGCTGGCCCCCAAAGCGGAAGTGGGCGGGTCAAGGCCCCCTTAAAGCCCCCTGCCATGCCCAGGGTTGCCCTGGCAACTGTTGCTGGCCCCCAAAGCGGAAGTAGGCGGGTCCAGGCCCCCTTATGCCCCCTGCCATGCCCAGGGTTGCCCTGGCAACTGTTGCTGGCCCCCAAAGCGGAAGTGGGCGGTTCCAGGCCCCCTTGAGCCCCCTGCCATGCCCAGGGTTGCCCTGGCAACTGTTGCTGGCCCCCAAAGCGGAAGTGGGCGGGTCCAGGCCCCCTTAAAGCACCCTGCCATGCCCAGGGTTGCCCTGGCAACTGTTGCTGGCCCCCAAAGCGGAAGTGGGCGGGTCCAGGCCCCCTTGAGCCCCCTGCCATACCCAGGGTTGCCCTGGCACCTGTTGCTGGCCCCCAAAGCGGAAGTGGGCGGGTCCAGGCCCCCTTGAGCCCCCTGCCATGCCCAGGGTTGCCCTGGCAACTGTTGCTGGCCCCCAAAGCGGAAGTGGGCGGGCCCAGGCCCCCTTAAAGCACCCTGCCATGCCCAGGGTTGCCCTGGCAACTGTTGCTGGCCCCCAAAGCGGAAGTGGGCGGGTCCAGGCCCCCTTGAGCCCCCTGCCATACCCAGGGTTGCCCTGGCAACTGTTGCTGGCCCCCAAAGCGGAAGTGGGCGGGTCAAGGCCCCCTTAAAGCCCCCTGCCATGCCCAGGGTTGCCCTGGCAACTGTTGCTGGCCCCCAAAGCGGAAGTGGGCGGGTCAAGGCCCCCTTAAAGCCCCCTGCCATGCCCAGGGTTGCCCTGGCAACTGTTGCTGGCCCCCAAAGCGGAAGTAGGCGGGTCCAGGCCCCCTTATGCCCCCTGCCATGCCCAGGGTTGCCCTGGCAACTGTTGCTGGCCCCCAAAGCGGAAGTGGGCGGTTCCAGGCCCCCTTGAGCCCCCTGCCATGCCCAGGGTTGCCCTGGCAACTGTTGCTGGCCCCCAAAGCGGAAGTGGGCGGGTCCAGGCCCCCTTAAAGCACCCTGCCATGCCCAGGGTTGCCCTGGCAACTGTTGCTGGCCCCCAAAGCGGAAGTGGGCGGGTCCAGGCCCCCTTGAGCCCCCTGCCATACCCAGGGTTGCTCTGGCACCTGTTGCTGGCCCCCAAAGCGGAAGTGGGCGGGTCCAGGCCCCCTTGAGCCCCCTGCCATGCCCAGGGTTGCCCTGGCAACTGTTGCTGGCCCCCAAAGCGGAAGTGGGCGGGTCCAGGCCCCCTTAAAGCACCCTGCCATGCCCAGGGTTGCCCTGGCAACTGTTGCTGGCCCCCAAAGCGGAAGTGGGCGGGTCCAGGCCCCCTTGAGCCCCCTGCCATACCCAGGGTTGCCCTGGCAACTGTTGCTGGCCCCCAAAGCGGAAGTGGGCGGGTCAAGGCCCCCTTAAAGCCCCCTGCCATGCCCAGGGTTGCCCTGGCAACTGTTGCTGGCCCCCAAAGCGGAAGTAGGCGGGTCCAGGCCCCCTTAAGCCCCCTGCCATGCCCAGGGTTGCCCTGGCAACTGTTGCTGGCCCCCAAAGCGGAAGTGGGCGGGTCCAGGCCCCCTTGAGCCCCCTGCCATTCCCAGGGTTGCCCTGGCAACTGTTGCTGGCCCCCAAAGCGGAAGTGGGCGGGTCCAGGCCCCCTTAAAGCCCCCTGCCATGCCCAGGGTTGCCCTGGCAACTGTTGCTGGCCCCCAAAGCGGAAGTGGGCGGGTCCAGGCCCCCTTAAGCCCCCTGCCATGCCCATTGTTGCCCTGGCAACTGTTGCTGGCCCCCAAAGCGGAAGTATGCTGGTCCAGGCCCCCTTAAAGCCACCTGCCATGCCCAGGGTTGCCCTGGCAACTGTTGCTGGCCCCCAAAGCGGAAGTGGGCGGGTCCAGGCCCCCTTGAGCCCCCTGCCATGCCCAGGGTTGCCCTGGCAACTGTTGCTGGCCCAAAAGCGGAAGTGGGCGGGTCCAGGCCCCGTTAAGCCCCCTGCCATGCCCAGGGTTGCCCTGGCACCTGTTGCTGTCCCCCAAAGCGGAAGTGGGCGGGTCCAGGCCCCCTTGAGCCCCCTGCCATGCCCAGGGTTGCCCTGGCAACTGTTGCTGGCCCCCAAAGCGGAAGTGGGCGGGTCCAGGCCCCCTTGAGCCCCCTGCCATGCCCAGGGTTGCCCTGGCAACTGTTGCTGGCCCCCAAAGCGGAAGTATGCGGGTCCAGGCCCCCTTAAAGCCACCTGCCATGCCCAGGGTTGCCCTGGCAACTGTTGCTGGCCCCCAAAGCAGAAGTGGGCGGGTCCAGGCCCCCTTAAAGCCCCCTGCCATGCCCAGGGTTGCCCTGGCAACTGTTGCTGGCCCCCAAAGCGGAAGTGGGCGGGTCCAGGCCCCCTTGAGCCCCCTGCCATGCCCAGGGTTGCCCTGGCAACTGTTGCTGGCCCCCAAAGCGGAAGTGGGCGGGTCCATGCCCCCTTGAGCCCCCTGCCATACCCAGGGTTGCCCTGGCAACTGTTGCTGGCCCCCAAAGCGGAAGTGGGCGGGTCAAGGCCCCCTTAAAGCCCCCTGCCATGCCCAGGGTTGCCCTGGCAACTGTTGCTGGCCCCCAAAGCGGAAGTGGGCGGGTCCAGGCCCCCTTAAAACCCCCTGCCATGCCCAGGGTTGCCCTGGCAACTGTTGCTGGCCCCCAAAGCGGAAGTGGGCGGGTCCAGGCCCCCTTAAGCCCCCTGCCATGCCCAGGGTTGCCCTGGCACCTGTTGCTGGCCCCCAAAGCGGAAGTGGGCGGGTCCAGGCCCCCTTGAGCCCCCTGCCATGCCCAGGGTTGCCCTGGCAACTGTTGCTGGCCCCCAAAGCGGAAGTGGGCGGGTCCAGGCCCCCTTAAAGCACCCTGCCATGCCCAGGGTTGCCCCGGCAACTGTTGCTGGCCCCCAAAGCGGAAGTGGGCGGGTCCAGGCCCCCTTGAGCCCCCTGCCATACCCAGGGTTGCCCTGGCAACTGTTGCTGGCCCCCAAAGCGGAAGTGGGCGGGTCAAGGCCCCCTTAAAGCCCCCTGCCATGCCCAGGGTTGCCCTGGCAACTGTTGCTGGCCCCCAAAGCGGAAGTAGGCGGGTCCAGGCCCCCTTATGCCCCCTGCCATGCCCAGGGTTGCCCTGGCAACTGTTGCTGGCCCCCAAAGCGGAAGTGGGCGGTTCCAGGCCCCCTTGAGCCCCCTGCCATGCCCAGGGTTGCCCTGGCAACTGTTGCTGGCCCCCAAAGCGGAAGTGGGCGGGTCCAGGCCCCCTTAAAGCACCCTGCCATGCCCAGGGTTGCCCTGGCAACTGTTGCTGGCCCCCAAAGCGGAAGTGGGCGGGTCCAGGCCCCCTTAAAGCCCCCTGCCATGCCCAGGGTTGCCCTGGCAACTGTTGCTGGCCCCCAAAGCGGAAGTGGGCGGGTCCAGGCCCCCTTGAGCCCCCTGCCATGCCCAGGGTTGCCCTGGCAACTGTTGCTGGCCCCCAAAGCGGAAGTGGGCGGGTCCAGGCCCCCTTGAGCCCCCTGCCATACCCAGGGTTGCCCTGGCAACTGTTGCTGGCCCCCAAAGCGGAAGTGGGCGGGTCAAGGCCCCCTTAAAGCCCCCTGCCATGCCCAGGGTTGCCCTGGCAACTGTTGCTGGCCCGCAAAGCGGAAGTGGGCGGGTCCAGGCCCCCTTGAGCCCCCTGCCATGCCCATGGTTGCCCTGGCAACTGTTGCTGGCCCCCAAAGCGGAAGTGGGCGGGTCCAGGCCCCCTTAAAGCACCCTGCCATGCCCAGGGTTGCCCCGGCAACTGTTGCTGGCCCCCAAAGCGGAAGTGGGCGGGTCCAGGCCCCCTTGAGCCCCCTGCCATACCCAGGGTTGCCCTGGCAACTGTTGCTGGCCCCCAAAGCGGAAGTGGGCGGGTCAAGGCCCCCTTAAAGCCCCCTGCCATGCCCAGGGTTGCCCTGGCAACTGTTGCTGGCCCCCAAAGCGGAAGTAGGCGGGTCCAGGCCCCCTTATGCCCCCTGCCATGCCCAGGGTTGCCCTGGCAACTGTTGCTGGCCCCCAAAGCGGAAGTGGGCGGTTCCAGGCCCCCTTGAGCCCCCTGCCATGCCCAGGGTTGCCCTGGCAACTGTTGCTGGCCCCCAAAGCGGAAGTGGGCGGGTCCAGGCCCCCTTGAGCCCCCTGCCATACCCAGGGTTGCCCTGGCACCTGTTGCTGGCCCCCAAAGCGGAAGTGGGCGGGTCCAGGCCCCCTTGAGCCCCCTGCCATGCCCAGGGTTGCCCTGGCAACTGTTGCTGGCCCCCAAAGCGGAAGTGGGCGGGCCCAGGCCCCCTTAAAGCACCCTGCCATGCCCAGGGTTGCCCTGGCAACTGTTGCTGGCCCCCAAAGCGGAAGTGGGCGGGTCCAGGCCCCCTTGAGCCCCCTGCCATACCCAGGGTTGCCCTGGCAACTGTTGCTGGCCCCCAAAGCGGAAGTGGGCGGGTCAAGGCCCCCTTAAAGCCCCCTGCCATGCCCAGGGTTGCCCTGGCAACTGTTGCTGGCCCCCAAAGCGGAAGTGGGCGGGTCAAGGCCCCCTTAAAGCCCCCTGCCATGCCCAGGGTTGCCCTGGCAACTGTTGCTGGCCCCCAAAGCGGAAGTAGGCGGGTCCAGGCCCCCTTATGCCCCCTGCCATGCCCAGGGTTGCCCTGGCAACTGTTGCTGGCCCCCAAAGCGGAAGTGGGCGGGTCCAGGCCCCCTTAAAGCACCCTGCCATGCCCAGGGTTGCCCTGGCAACTGTTGCTGGCCCCCAAAGCGGAAGTGGGCGGGTCCAGGCCCCCTTGAGCCCCCTGCCATACCCAGGGTTGCTCTGGCACCTGTTGCTGGCCCCCAAAGCGGAAGTGGGCGGGTCCAGGCCCCCTTGAGCCCCCTGCCATGCCCAGGGTTGCCCTGGCAACTGTTGCTGGCCCCCAAAGCGGAAGTGGGCGGGTCCAGGCCCCCTTAAAGCACCCTGCCATGCCCAGGGTTGCCCTGGCAACTGTTGCTGGCCCCCAAAGCGGAAGTGGGCGGGTCCAGGCCCCCTTGAGCCCCCTGCCATACCCAGGGTTGCCCTGGCAACTGTTGCTGGCCCCCAAAGCGGAAGTGGGCGGGTCAAGGCCCCCTTAAAGCCCCCTGCCATGCCCAGGGTTGCCCTGGCAACTGTTGCTGGCCCCCAAAGCGGAAGTAGGCGGGTCCAGGCCCCCTTAAGCCCCCTGCCATGCCCAGGGTTGCCCTGGCAACTGTTGCTGGCCCCCAAAGCGGAAGTGGGCGGGTCCAGGCCCCCTTGAGCCCCCTGCCATTCCCAGGGTTGCCCTGGCAACTGTTGCTGGCCCCCAAAGCGGAAGTGGGCGGGTCCAGGCCCCCTTAAAGCCCCCTGCCATGCCCAGGGTTGCCCTGGCAACTGTTGCTGGCCCCCAAAGCGGAAGTGGGCGGGTCCAGGCCCCCTTAAGCCCCCTGCCATGCCCATTGTTGCCCTGGCAACTGTTGCTGGCCCCCAAAGCGGAAGTGGGCGGGTCCAGGCCCCCTTGAGCCCCCTGCCATACCCAGGGTTGCCCTGGCACCTGTTGCTGGCCCCCAAAGCGGAAGTGGGCGGGTCCAGGCCCCCTTGAGCCCCCTGCCATGCCCAGGGTTGCCCTGGCAACTGTTGCTGGCCCCCAAAGCGGAAGTGGGCGGGCCCAGGCCCCCTTAAAGCACCCTGCCATGCCCAGGGTTGCCCTGGCAACTGTTGCTGGCCCCCAAAGCGGAAGTGGGCGGGTCCAGGCCCCCTTAAGACCCCTGCCATGCCCATTGTTGCCCTGGCAACTGTTGCTGGCCCCCAAAGCGGAAGTGGGCGGGTCCAGGCCCCCTTAAAGCCCGCTGCCATGCCCTGGGTTGCCCTGGCAACTGTTGCTGGCCCCCAAAGCGGAAGTGGGCGGGTCCAGGCCCCCTTAAAGCACCCTGCCATGCCCAGGGTTGCCCTGGCAACTGTTGCTGGCCCCCAAAGCGGAAGTGGGCGGGTCCAGGCCCCCTTGAGCCCCCTGCCATACCCAGGGTTGCCCTGGCAACTGTTGCTGGCCCCCAAAGCGGAAGTGGGCGGGTCAAGGCCCCCTTAAAGCCCCCTGCCATGCCCAGGGTTGCCCTGGCAACTGTTGCTGGCCCCCAAAGCGGAAGTGGGCGGGTCCAGGCCCCCTTAAGCCCCCTGCCATGCCCAGAGTTGCCCTGGCAACTGTTGCTGGCCCCCAAAGCGGAAGTGGGCGGGTCCAGGCCCCCTTGAGCCCCCTGCCATGCCCAGGGTTGCCCTGGCAACTGTTGCTGGCCCCCAAAGCGGAAGTGGGCGGGTCCAGGCCCCCTTAAAGCCACCTGCCATGCCCAGGGTTGCCCTGGCAACTGTTGCTGGCCCCCAAAGCGGAAGTGGGCGGGTCCAGGCCCCCTTGAGCCCCCTGCCATACCCAGGGTTGCCCTGGCAACTGTTGCTGGCCCCCAAAGCAGATGTGGGCGGGTCCAGGCCCCCTTAAAGCCCCCTGCCATGCCCAGGGTTGCCCTGGCAACTGTTGCTGGTCCCCAAAGCGGAAGTGGGCGGGTCCAGGCCCCCTTAAGCCCCCTGCCATGCCCATTGTTGCCCTGGCAACTGTTGCTGGCCCCCAAAGCGGAAGTGGGCGGTTCCAGGCCCCCTTGAGCCCCCTGCCATGCCCAGGGTTGCCCTGGCAACTGTTGCTGGCCCCCAAAGCGGAAGTGGGCGGGTCCAGGCCCCCTTGAGCCCCCTGCCATACCCAGGGTTGCCCTGGCACCTGTTGCTGGCCCCCAAAGCGGAAGTGGGCGGGTCCAGGCCCCCTTGAGCCCCCTGCCATGCCCAGGGTTGCCCTGGCAACTGTTGCTGGCCCCCAAAGCGGAAGTGGGCGGGCCCAGGCCCCCTTAAAGCACCCTGCCATGCCCAGGGTTGCCCTGGCAACTGTTGCTGGCCCCCAAAGCGGAAGTGGGCGGGTCCAGGCCCCCTTGAGCCCCCTGCCATACCCAGGGTTGCCCTGGCAACTGTTGCTGGCCCCCAAAGCGGAAGTGGGCGGGTCAAGGCCCCCTTAAAGCCCCCTGCCATGCCCAGGGTTGCCCTGGCAACTGTTGCTGGCCCCCAAAGCGGAAGTGGGCGGGTCAAGGCCCCCTTAAAGCCCCCTGCCATGCCCAGGGTTGCCCTGGCAACTGTTGCTGGCCCCCAAAGCGGAAGTAGGCGGGTCCAGGCCCCCTTATGCCCCCTGCCATGCCCAGGGTTGCCCTGGCAACTGTTGCTGGCCCCCAAAGCGGAAGTGGGCGGGTCCAGGCCCCCTTAAAGCACCCTGCCATGCCCAGGGTTGCCCTGGCAACTGTTGCTGGCCCCCAAAGCGGAAGTGGGCGGGTCCAGGCCCCCTTGAGCCCCCTGCCATACCCAGGGTTGCTCTGGCACCTGTTGCTGGCCCCCAAAGCGGAAGTGGGCGGGTCCAGGCCCCCTTGAGCCCCCTGCCATGCCCAGGGTTGCCCTGGCAACTGTTGCTGGCCCCCAAAGCGGAAGTGGGCGGGTCCAGGCCCCCTTAAAGCACCCTGCCATGCCCAGGGTTGCCCTGGCAACTGTTGCTGGCCCCCAAAGCGGAAGTGGGCGGGTCCAGGCCCCCTTGAGCCCCCTGCCATACCCAGGGTTGCCCTGGCAACTGTTGCTGGCCCCCAAAGCGGAAGTGGGCGGGTCAAGGCCCCCTTAAAGCCCCCTGCCATGCCCAGGGTTGCCCTGGCAACTGTTGCTGGCCCCCAAAGCGGAAGTAGGCGGGTCCAGGCCCCCTTAAGCCCCCTGCCATGCCCAGGGTTGCCCTGGCAACTGTTGCTGGCCCCCAAAGCGGAAGTGGGCGGGTCCAGGCCCCCTTGAGCCCCCTGCCATTCCCAGGGTTGCCCTGGCAACTGTTGCTGGCCCCCAAAGCGGAAGTGGGCGGGTCCAGGCCCCCTTAAAGCCCCCTGCCATGCCCAGGGTTGCCCTGGCAACTGTTGCTGGCCCCCAAAGCGGAAGTGGGCGGGTCCAGGCCCCCTTAAGCCCCCTGCCATGCCCATTGTTGCCCTGGCAACTGTTGCTGGCCCCCAAAGCGGAAGTATGCTGGTCCAGGCCCCCTTAAAGCCACCTGCCATGCCCAGGGTTGCCCTGGCAACTGTTGCTGGCCCCCAAAGCGGAAGTGGGCGGGTCCAGGCCCCCTTGAGCCCCCTGCCATGCCCAGGGTTGCCCTGGCAACTGTTGCTGGCCCAAAAGCGGAAGTGGGCGGGTCCAGGCCCCGTTAAGCCCCCTGCCATGCCCAGGGTTGCCCTGGCACCTGTTGCTGTCCCCCAAAGCGGAAGTGGGCGGGTCCAGGCCCCCTTGAGCCCCCTGCCATGCCCAGGGTTGCCCTGGCAACTGTTGCTGGCCCCCAAAGCGGAAGTGGGCGGGTCCAGGCCCCCTTGAGCCCCCTGCCATGCCCAGGGTTGCCCTGGCAACTGTTGCTGGCCCCCAAAGCGGAAGTATGCGGGTCCAGGCCCCCTTAAAGCCACCTGCCATGCCCAGGGTTGCCCTGGCAACTGTTGCTGGCCCCCAAAGCAGAAGTGGGCGGGTCCAGGCCCCCTTGAGCCCCCTGCCATGCCCAGGGTTGCCCTGGCAACTGTTGCTGGCCCCCAAAGCGGAAGTATGCGGGTCCAGGCCCCCTTAAAGCCACCTGCCATGCCCAGGGTTGCCCTGGCAACTGTTGCTTACCCCCAAAGCGGAAGTGGGCGGGTCCAGGCCCCCTTGAGCCCCCTGCCATGCCCAGGGTTGCCCTGGCAACTGTTGCTGGCCCCCAAAGCGGAAGTGGGCGGGTCCAGGCCCCCTTAAAGCCCCCTGCCATGCCCAGGGTTGCCCTGGCAACTGTTGCTGGCCCCCAAAGCGGAAGTGGGCGGGTCCAGGCCCCCTTAAGCCCCCTGCCATGCCCAGGGTTGCCCTGGCACCTGTTGCTGGCCCCCAAAGCGGAAGTGGGCGGGTCCAGGCCCCCTTGAGCCCCCTGCCAAGCCCAGGGTTGCCCTGGCAACTGTTGCTGGCCCCCAAAGCGGAAGTGGGCGGGTCCAGGCCCCCTTAAAGCACCCTGCCATGCCCAGGGTTGCCCCAGCAACTGTTGCTGGCCCCCAAAGCGGAAGTGGGCGGGTCCAGGCCCCCTTGAGCCCCCTGCCATACCCAGGGTTGCCCTGGCAACTGTTGCTGGCCCCCAAAGCGGAAGTGGGCGGTTCCAGGCCCCCTTGAGCCCCCTGCCATGCCCAGGGTTGCCCCGGCAACTGTTGCTGGCCCCCAAAGCGGAAGTGGGCGGGTCCAGGCCCCCTTGAGCCCCCTGCCATACCCAGGGTTGCCCTGGCAACTGTTGCTGGCCCCCAAAGCGGAAGTGGGCGGTTTCAGGCCCCCTTGAGCCCCCTGCCATGCCCAGGGTTGCCCTGGCAACTGTTGCTGGCCCCCAAAGCGGAAGTGGGCGGGTCAAGGCCCCCTTAAAGCCCCCTGCCATGCCCAGGGGTTGCCCTGGCAACTGTTGCTGGCCCCCAAAGCGGAAGTATGCGGGTCCAGGCCCCCTTAAAGCCACCTGCCATGCCCAGGGTTGCCCTGGCAACTGTTGCTTGCCCCCAAAGCGGAAGTGGGCGGGTCCAGGCCCCCTTGAGCCCCCTGCCATACCCAGGGTTGCCCTGGCAACTGTTGCTGGCCCCCAAAGCGGAAGTGGGCGGGTCAAGGCCCCCTTAAAGCCCCCTGCCATGCCCAGGGTTGCCCTGGCAACTGTTGCTGGCCCCCAAAGCGAAAGTAGGCGGGTCAAGGCCCCCTTAAGCCCCCTGCCATGCCCAGAGTTGCCCTGGCAACTGTTGCTGGCCCCCAAAGCGGAAGTGGGCGGGTCCAGGCCCCCTTGAGCCCCCTGCCATGCCCAGGGTTGCCCTGGCAACTGTTGCTGGCCCCCAAAGCGGAAGTGGGCGGGTCCAGGCCCCCTTAAAGCCACCTGCCATGCCCAGGGTTGCCCTGGCAACTGTTGCTGGCCCCCAAAGCGGAAGTAGGCGGGTCCAGGCCCCCTTATGCCCCCTGACATGCCCATTGTTGCCCTGGCAACTGTTGCTGGCCCCCAAAGCGGAAGTGGGCGGGTCCAGGCCCCCTTAAGCCCCCTGACATGCCCATTGTTGCCCTGGCAACTGTTGCTGGCCCCCAAAGCGGAAGTGGGCGGGTCCAGGCCCCCTTAAAGCCCCCTGCCATGCCCAGGGTTGCCCTGGCAACTGTTGCTGGCCCCCAAAGCGGAAGTAGGCGGGTCCAGGCCCCCTTGAGCCCCCTGCCATGCCCAGGGTTGCCCTGGCAACTGTTGCTGGCCCCCAAAGCGGAAGTGGGCGGGTCCAGGCCCCCTTGAGCCCCCTGCCATGCCCAGGGTTGCCCTGGCAACTGTTGCTGGCCCCCAAAGCGGAAGTGGGCGGGTCCAGGCCCCCTTAAAGCACCCTGCCATGCCCAGGGTTGCCCCGGCAACTGTTGCTGGCCCCCAAAGCGGAAGTGGGCGGGTCCAGGCCCCCTTGAGCCCCCTGCCATACCCAGGGTTGCCCTGGCAACTGTTGCTGGCCCCCAAAGCGGAAGTGGGCGGGTCAAGGCCCCCTTAAAGCCCCCTGCCATGCCCAGGGTTGCCCTGGCAACTGTTGCTGGCCCCCAAAGCGGAAGTAGGCGGGTCCAGGCCCCCTTATGCCCCTGCCATGCCCAGGGTTGCCCTGGCAACTGTTGCTGGCCCCCAAAGCGGAAGTGGGCGGTTCCAGGCCCCCTTGAGCCCCCTGCCATGCCCAGGGTTGCCCTGGCAACTGTTGCTGGCCCCCAAAGCGGAAGTGGGCGGGTCCAGGCCCCCTTAAAGCACCCTGCCATGCCCAGGGTTGCCCTGGCAACTGTTGCTGGCCCCCAAAGCGGAAGTGGGCGGGTCCAGGCCCCCTTGAGCCCCCTGCCATACCCAGGGTTGCCCTGGCACCTGTTGCTGGCCCCCAAAGCGGAAGTGGGCGGGTCCAGGCCCCCTTGAGCCCCCTGCCATGCCCAGGGTTGCCCTGGCAACTGTTGCTGGCCCCCAAAGCGGAAGTGGGCGGGTCCAGGCCCCCTTAAAGCACCCTGCCATGCCCAGGGTTGCCCTGGCAACTGTTGCTGGCCCCAAAGCGGAAGTGGGCGGGTCCAGGCCCCCTTGAGCCCCCTGCCATACCCAGGGTTGCCCTGGCAACTGTTGCTGGCCCCCAAAGCGGAAGTGGGCGGGTCAAGGCCCCCTTAAAGCCCCCTGCCATGCCCAGGGTTGCCCTGGCAACTGTTGCTGGCCCCCAAAGCGGAAGTAGGCGGGTCCAGGCCCCCTTAAGCCCCCTGCCATGCCCAGGGTTGCCCTGGCAACTGTTGCTGGCCCCCAAAGCGGAAGTGGGCGGGTCCAGGCCCCCTTGAGCCCCCTGCCATTCCCAGGGTTGCCCTGGCAACTGTTGCTGGCCCCCAAAGCGGAAGTGGGCGGGTCCAGGCCCCCTTAAAGCCCCCTGCCATGCCCAGGGTTGCCCTGGCAACTGTTGCTGGCCCCCAAAGCGGAAGTGGGCGGGTCCAGGCCCCCTTAAGCCCCCTGCCATGCCCATTGTTGCCCTGGCAACTGTTGCTGGCCCCCAAAGCGGAAGTATGCTGGTCCAGGCCCCCTTAAAGCCACCTGCCATGCCCAGGGTTGCCCTGGCAACTGTTGCTGGCCCCCAAAGCGGAAGTGGGCGGGTCCAGGCCCCCTTGAGCCCCCTGCCATGCCCAGGGTTGCCCTGGCAACTGTTGCTGGCCCCCAAAGCGGAAGTGGGCGGGTCCAGGCCCCGTTAAGCCCCCTGCCATGCCCAGGGTTGCCCTGGCACCTGTTGCTGTCCCCCAAAGCGGAAGTGGGCGGGTCCAGGCCCCCTTAAAGCCCCCTGCCATGCCCAGGGTTGCCCTGGCAACTGTTGCTGGCCCCCAAAGCGGAAGTGGGCGGGTCCAGGCCCCCTTGAGCCCCCTGCCATGCCCAGGGTTGCCCTGGCAACTGTTGCTGGCCCCCAAAGCGGAAGTATGCGGGTCCAGGCCCCCTTAAAGCCACCTGCCATGCCCAGGGTTGCCCTGGCAACTGTTGCTGGCCCCCAAAGCAGAAGTGGGCGGGTCCAGGCCCCCTTGAGCCCCCTGCCATGCCCAGGGTTGCCCTGGCAACTGTTGCTGGCCCCCAAAGCGGAAGTATGCGGGTCCAGGCCCCCTTAAAGCCACCTGCCATGCCCAGGGTTGCCCTGGCAACTGTTGCTTGCCCCCAAAGCGGAAGTGGGCGGGTCCAGGCCCCCTTGAGCCCCCTGCCATGCCCAGGGTTGCCCTGGCAACTGTTGCTGGCCCCCAAAGCGGAAGTGGGCGGGTCCAGGCCCCCTTAAAGCCCCTGCCATGCCCAGGGTTGCCCTGGCAACTGTTGCTGGCCCCCAAAGCGGAAGTGGGCGGGTCCAGGCCCCCTTAAGCCCCCTGCCATGCCCAGGGTTGCCCTGGCACCTGTTGCTGGCCCCCAAAGCGGAAGTGGGCGGGTCCAGGCCCCCTTGAGCCCCCTGCCAAGCCCAGGGTTGCCCTGGCAACTGTTGCTGGCCCCCAAAGCGGAAGTGGGCGGGTCCAGGCCCCCTTAAAGCACCCTGCCATGCCCAGGGTTGCCCCGGCAACTGTTGCTGGCCCCCAAAGCGGAAGTGGGCGGGTCCAGGCCCCCTTGAGCCCCCTGCCATACCCAGGGTTGCCCTGGCAACTGTTGCTGGCCCCCAAAGCGGAAGTGGGCGGTTCCAGGCCCCCTTGAGCCCCCTGCCATGCCCAGGGTTGCCCTGGCAACTGTTGCTGGCCCCTAAAGCGGAAGTGGGCGGGTCCAGGCCCCCTTAAAGCCCCCTGCCATGCCCAGGGTTGCCCTGGCAACTGTTGCTGGCCCCCAAAGCGGAAGTGGGCGGGTCCAGGCCCCCTTGAGCCCCTGCCATGCCCAGGGTTGCCCTGGCAACTGTTGCTGGCCCCAAAAGCGGAATTGGGCGGGTCCAGGCCCCCTTGAGCCCCCTGCCAAGCCCAGGGTTGCCCTGGCAACTGTTGCTGGCCCCCAAAGCGGAAGTGGGCGGGTCCAGGCCCCCTTAAAGCACCCTGCCATGCCCAGGGTTGCCCCGGCAACTGTTGCTGGCCCCCAAAGCGGAAGTGTGCGGGTCCAGGCCCCCTTGAGCCCCCTGCCATACCCAGGGTTGCCCTGGCAACTGTTGCTGGCCCCCAAAGCGGGAAGTGGGCGGTTCCAGGCCCCCTTGAGCCCCCTGCCATGCCCATGGTTGCCCTGGCAACTGTTGCTGGCCCCCAAAGCGGAAGTGGGCGGGTCCAGGCCCCCTTAAAGCCCCCTGCCATGCCCAGGGTTGCCCTGGCAACTGTTGCTGGCCCCCAAAGCGGAAGTGGGCGGGTCCAGGCCCCCTTGAGCCCCCTGCCATACCCAGGGTTGCCCTGGCAACTGTTGCTGGCCCCCAAAGCGGAAGTGGGCGGGTCCAGGCCCCCTTAAAGCCCCCTGCCATGCCCAGGGTTGCCCTGGCAACTGTTGCTGGCCCCCAAAGCGGAAGTGGGCGGGTCCAGGCCCCCTTAAAGCCCCTGCCATGCCCAGGGTTGGCCCTGGCAACTGTTGCTGGCCCCCAAAGCGGAAGTGGGCGGGTCCAGGCCCCCTTAAGACCCCTGCCATGCCCATTGTTGCCCTGGCAACTGTTGCTGGCCCCCAAAGCGGAAGTGGGCGGGTCCAGGCCCCCTTAAGCCCCCTGCCATGCCCATTGTTGCCCTTGCAACTGTTGCTGGCCCCCAAAGCGGAAGTGGGCGGGTCCAGGCCCCCCTTGAGCCCCCTGCCATGCCCAGGGTTGCCCTGGCAACTGTTGCTGGCCCCAAAGCGGAAGTGGGCGGGTCCAGGCCCCCTTAAAGCCCCCTGCCATGCCCAGGGTTGCCCTGGCAACTGTTGCTGGCCCCCAAAGCGGAAGTGGGCGGGTCCAGGCCCCCTTGAGCCCCCTGCCATACCCAGGGTTGCCCTGGCAACTGTTGCTAGCCCCCAAAGCGGAAGTGGGCGGGTCCAGGCCCCCTTAAAGCCCGCTGCCATGCCCAGGGTTGCCCTGGCAACTGTTGCTGGCCCCCAAAGCGGAAGTGGGCGGGTCCAGGCCCCCTTAAAGCACCCTGCCATGCCCAGGGTTGCCCTGGCAACTGTTGCTGGCCCCCAAAGCGGAAGTGGGCGGGTCCAGGCCCCCTTGAGCCCCCTGCCATACCCAGGGTTGCCCTGGCACCTGTTGCTGGCCCCCAAAGCGGAAGTGGGCGGGTCCAGGCCCCCTTAAAGCACCCTGCCATGCCCAGGGTTGCCCTGGCAACTGTTGCTGGCCCCCAAAGCGGAAGTGGGCGGGTACAGGCCCCCTTGAGCCCCCTGCCATACCCAGGGTTGCCCTGGCAACTGTTGCTGGCCCCCAAAGCGGAAGTGGGCGGGTCAAGGCCCCCTTAAAGCCCCCTGCCATGCCCAGGGTTGCCCTGGCAACTGTTGCTGGCCCCCAAAGCGGAAGTGGGCGGGTCCAGGCCCCCTTAAAGCCCCCTGCCATGCCCATGGTTGCCCTGGCAACTGTTGCTGGCCCCCAAAGCGGAAGTGGGCGGGTCCAGGCCCCCTTAAGCCCCCTGCCATGCCCATTGTTGCCCTGGCAACTGTTGCTGGCCCCCAAAGCGGAAGTGGGCGGGTCCAGGCCCCCTTGAGCCCCCTGCCATGCCCAGGGTTGCCCTGGCAACTGTTGCTGGCCCCCAAAGCGGAAGTGGGCGGGTCCAGGCCCCCTTAAAACCCCCTGCCATGCCCAGGGTTGCCCTGGCAACTGTTGCTGGCCCCCAAAGCGGAAGTGGGCGGGTCCAGGCCCCCTTGAGCCCCCTGCCATACCCAGGGTTGCCCTGGCAACTGTTGCTAGCCCCCAAAGCGGAAGTGGGCGGGTCCAGGCCCCCTTAAAGCCCGCTGCCATGCCCAGGGTTGCCCTGGCAACTGTTGCTGGCCCCCAAAGCGGAAGTGGGCGGGTCCAGGCCCCCTTAAAGCACCCTGCCATGCCCAGAGTTGCCCTGGCAACTGTTGCTGGCCCCCAAAGCGGAAGTGGGCGGGTCCAGGCCCCCTTGAGCCCCCTGCCATACCCAGGGTTGCCCTGGCAACTGTTGCTGGCCCCCAAAGCGGAAGTGGGCGGGTCAAGGCCCCCTTAAAGCCCCCTGCCATGCCCAGGGTTGCCCTGGCAACTGTTGCTGGCCCCCAAAGCGGAAGTGGGCGGGTCCAGGCCCCCTTAAGCCCCCTGCCATGCCCAGAGTTGCCCTGGCAACTGTTGCTGGCCCCCAAAGCGGAAGTGGGCGGGTCCAGGCCCCCTTGAGCCCCCTGCCATGCCCAGGGTTGCCCTGGCAACTGTTGCTGGCCCCCAAAGCGGAAGTGGGCGGGTCCAGGCCCCCTTAAAGCCACCTGCCATGCCCAGGGTTGCCCTGGCAACTGTTGCTGGCCCCCAAAGCGGAAGTGGGCGGGTCCAGGCCCCCTTGAGCCCCCTGCCATACCCAGGGTTGCCCTGGCAACTGTTGCTGGCCCCCAAAGCAGAAGTGGGCGGGTCCAGGCCCCCTTAAAGCCCCCTGCCATGCCCAGGGTTGCCCTGGCAACTGTTGCTGGTCCCCAAAGCGGAAGTGGGCGGGTCCAGGCCCCCTTAAGCCCCCTGCCATGCCAATTGTTGCCCTTGCAACTGTTGCTGGCCCCCAAAGCGGAAGTGGGCGGGTCCAGGCCCCCTTAAGCCACCTGCCATGCCCAGGGTTGCCCTGGCACCTGTTGCTGGCCCCCAAAGCGGAAGTGGGCGGGTCCAGGCCCCCTTGAGCCCCCTGCCATGCCCAGGGTTGCCCTGGCAACTGTTGCTGGCCCCCAAAGCGGAAGTGGGCGGGTCCAGGCCCCCTTAAAGCACCCTGCCATGCCCAGGGTTGCCCTGGCAACTGTTGCTGGCCCCCAAAGTGGAAGTGGGCGGGTACAGGCCCCCTTGAGCCCCCTGCCATACCCAGGGTTGCCCTGGCAACTGTTGCTGGCCCCCAAAGCGGAAGTGGGCGGGTCAAGGCCCCCTTAAAGCCCCCTGCCATGCCCAGGGTTGCCCTGGCAACTGTTGCTGGCCCCCAAAGCGGAAGTGGGCGGGTCCAGGCCCCCTTAAAGCCCCCTGCCATGCCCATGGTTGCCCTGGCACCTGTTGCTGGCCCCCAAAGCGGAAGTGGGTGGGTCCAGGCCCCCTTGAGCCCCCTGCCATGCCCAGGGTTGCCCTGGCAACTGTTGCTGGCCCCCAAAGCGGAAGTATGCGGGTCGAGGCCCCCTTAAAGCCCCCTGCCATGCCCAGTTTTGCCCTGGCAACTGTTGCTGGCCCCCAAAGCGGAAGTAGGCGGGTCCAGGCCCCCTTAAGCCCCCTGCCATGCCCAGGGTTGCCATGGCAACTGTTGCTGGCCCCCAAAGCGGAAGTGGGCGGGTCCAGGCCCCCTTGAGCCCCCTGCCATGCCCAGGGTTGCCCTGGCAACTGTTGCTGGCCCCCAAAGCGGAAGTGGGCGGTCCCAGGCCCCCTTGAGCCCCCTGCCATGCCCAGGGTTGCCCTGGCAACTGTTGCTGGCCCCCCAAAGCGGAAGTAGGCGGGTCCAGGCCCCCTTAAGCCCCCTGCCATGCCCAGGGTTGCCATGGCAACTGTTGCTGGCCCCCAAAGCGGAAGTGGGCGGGTCCAGGCCCCCTTGAGCCCCCTGCCATGCCCAGGGTTGCCCTGGCAACTGTTGCTGGCCCCCAAAGCGGAAGTGGGCGGTCCCAGGCCCCCTTGAGCCCCCTGCCATGCCCAGGGTTGCCCTGGCAACTGTTGCTGGCCCCCAAAGCGGAAGTGGGCGGGTCCAGGCCCCCTTGAGCCCCCTGCCATACCCAGGGTTGCCCTGGCAACTGTTGCTGGCCCCCAAAGCGGAAGTGGGCGGGTCCAGGCCCCCTTAAAGCCCCCTGCCATGCCCAGGGTTGCCCTGGCAACTGTTGCTGGCCCCCAAAGCGGAAGTGGGCGGGTCCAGGCCCCCTTAAGACCCCTGCCATGCCCATTGTTGCCCTGGCAACTGTTGCTGGCCCCCAAAGCGGAAGTGGGCGGGTCCAGGCCCCCTTGAGCCCCCTGCCATACCCAGGGTTGCTCTGGCACCTGTTGCTGGCCCCCAAAGCGGAAGTGGGCGGGTCCAGGCCCCCTTAAAGCACCCTGCCATGCCCAGGGTTGCCCTGGCAACTGTTGCTGGCCCCCAAAGCGGAAGTGGGCGGGTCCAGGCCCCCTTGAGCCCCCTGCCATACCCAGGGTTGCTCTGGCACCTGTTGCTGGCCCCCAAAGCGGAAGTGGGCGGGTCCAGGCCCCCTTGAGCCCCCTGCCATGCCCAGGGTTGCCCTGGCAACTGTTGCTGGCCCCCAAAGCGGAAGTGGGCGGGTCCAGGCCCCCTTAAAGCACCCTGCCATGCCCAGGGTTGCCCTGGCAACTGTTGCTGGCCCCCAAAGCGGAAGTGGGCGGGTCCAGGCCCCCTTGAGCCCCCTGCCATACCCAGGGTTGCCCTGGCAACTGTTGCTGGCCCCCAAAGCGGAAGTGGGCGGGTCAAGGCCCCCTTAAAGCCCCCTGCCATGCCCAGGGTTGCCCTGGCAACTGTTGCTGGCCCCCAAAGCGGAAGTAGGCGGGTCCAGGCCCCCTTAAGCCCCCTGCCATGCCCAGGGTTGCCCTGGCAACTGTTGCTGGCCCCCAAAGCGGAAGTGGGCGGGTCCAGGCCCCCTTGAGCCCCCTGCCATTCCCAGGGTTGCCCTGGCAACTGTTGCTGGCCCCCAAAGCGGAAGTGGGCGGGTCCAGGCCCCCTTAAAGCCCCCTGCCATGCCCAGGGTTGCCCTGGCAACTGTTGCTGGCCCCCAAAGCGGAAGTGGGCGGGTCCAGGCCCCCTTAAGCCCCCTGCCATGCCCATTGTTGCCCTGGCAACTGTTGCTGGCCCCCAAAGCGGAAGTATGCTGGTCCAGGCCCCCTTAAAGCCACCTGCCATGCCCAGGGTTGCCCTGGCAACTGTTGCTGGCCCCCAAAGCGGAAGTGGGCGGGTCCAGGCCCCCTTGAGCCCCCTGCCATGCCCAGGGTTGCCCTGGCAACTGTTGCTGGCCCAAAAGCGGAAGTGGGCGGGTCCAGGCCCCGTTAAGCCCCCTGCCATGCCCAGGGTTGCCCTGGCACCTGTTGCTGTCCCCCAAAGCGGAAGTGGGCGGGTCCAGGCCCCCTTGAGCCCCCTGCCATGCCCAGGGTTGCCCTGGCAACTGTTGCTGGCCCCCAAAGCGGAAGTGGCGGGTCCAGGCCCCCTTGAGCCCCCTGCCATGCCCAGGGTTGCCCTGGCAACTGTTGCTGGCCCCCAAAGCGGAAGTATGCGGGTCCAGGCCCCCTTAAAGCCACCTGCCATGCCCAGGGTTGCCCTGGCAACTGTTGCTGGCCCCCAAAGCAGAAGTGGGCGGGTCCAGGCCCCCTTGAGCCCCCTGCCATGCCCAGGGTTGCCCTGGCAACTGTTGCTGGCCCCCAAAGCGGAAGTATGCGGGTCCAGGCCCCCTTAAAGCCACCTGCCATGCCCAGGGTTGCCCTGGCAACTGTTGCTTACCCCCAAAGCGGAAGTGGGCGGGTCCAGGCCCCCTTGAGCCCCCTGCCATGCCCAGGGTTGCCCTGGCAACTGTTGCTGGCCCCCAAAGCGGAAGTGGGCGGGTCCAGGCCCCCTTAAAGCCCCCTGCCATGCCCAGGGTTGCCCTGGCAACTGTTGCTGGCCCCCAAAGCGGAAGTGGGCGGGTCCAGGCCCCCTTAAGCCCCCTGCCATGCCCAGGGTTGCCCTGGCACCTGTTGCTGCCCCCAAAGCGGAAGTGGGCGGGTCCAGGCCCCCTTGAGCCCCCTGCCAAGCCCAGGGTTGCCCTGGCAACTGTTGCTGGCCCCCAAAGCGGAAGTGGGCGGGTCCAGGCCCCCTTAAAGCACCCTGCCATGCCCAGGGTTGCCCCAGCAACTGTTGCTGGCCCCCAAAGCGGAAGTGGGCGGGTCCAGGCCCCCTTGAGCCCCCTGCCATACCCAGGGTTGCCCTGGCAACTGTTGCTGGCCCCCAAAGCGGAAGTGGGCGGTTCCAGGCCCCCTTGAGCCCCCTGCCATGCCCAGGGTTGCCCCGGCAACTGTTGCTGGCCCCCAAAGCGGAAGTGGGCGGGTCCAGGCCCCCTTGAGCCCCCTGCCATACCCAGGGTTGCCCTGGCAACTGTTGCTGGCCCCCAAAGCGGAAGTGGGCGGTTTCAGGCCCCCTTGAGCCCCCTGCCATGCCCAGGGTTGCCCTGGCAACTGTTGCTGGCCCCCAAAGCGGAAGTGGGCGGGTCAAGGCCCCCTTAAAGCCCCCTGCCATGCCCAGGGTTGCCCTGGCAACTGTTGCTGGCCCCCAAAGCGGAAGTATGCGGGTCCAGGCCCCCTTAAAGCCACCTGCCATGCCCAGGGTTGCCCTGGCAACTGTTGCTTGCCCCCAAAGCGGAAGTGGGCGGGTCCAGGCCCCCTTGAGCCCCCTGCCATACCCAGGGTTGCCCTGGCAACTGTTGCTGGCCCCCAAAGCGGAAGTGGGCGGGTCAAGGCCCCCTTAAAGCCCCCTGCCATGCCCAGGGTTGCCCTGGCAACTGTTGCTGGCCCCCAAAGCGAAAGTAGGCGGGTCAAGGCCCCCTTAAGCCCCCTGCCATGCCCAGAGTTGCCCTGGCAACTGTTGCTGGCCCCCAAAGCGGAAGTGGGCGGGTCCAGGCCCCCTTGAGCCCCCTGCCATGCCCAGGGTTGCCCTGGCAACTGTTGCTGGCCCCCAAAGCGGAAGTGGGCGGGTCCAGGCCCCCCTTAAAGCCACCTGCCATGCCCAGGGTTGCCCTGGCAACTGTTGCTGGCCCCCAAAGCGGAAGTAGGCGGGTCCAGGCCCCCTTATGCCCCCTGACATGCCCATTGTTGCCCTGGCAACTGTTGCTGGCCCCCAAAGCGGAAGTGGGCGGGTCCAGGCCCCCTTAAGCCCCCTGACATGCCCATTGTTGCCCTGGCAACTGTTGCTGGCCCCCAAAGCGGAAGTGGGCGGGTCCAGGCCCCCTTAAAGCCCCCTGCCATGCCCAGGGTTGCCCTGGCAACTGTTGCTGGCCCCCAAAGCGGAAGTAGGCGGGTCCAGGCCCCCTTGAGCCCCCTGCCATGCCCAGGGTTGCCCTGGCAACTGTTGCTGGCCCCCAAAGCGGAAGTGGGCGGGTCCAGGCCCCCTTGAGCCCCCTGCCATGCCCAGGGTTGCCCTGGCAACTGTTGCTGGCCCCCAAAGCGGAAGTGGGCGGGTCCAGGCCCCCTTAAAGCACCCTGCCATGCCCAGGGTTGCCCCGGCAACTGTTGCTGGCCCCCAAAGCGGAAGTGGGCGGGTCCAGGCCCCCTTGAGCCCCCTGCCATACCCAGGGTTGCCCTGGCAACTGTTGCTGGCCCCCAAAGCGGAAGTGGGCGGGTCAAGGCCCCCTTAAAGCCCCCTGCCATGCCCAGGGTTGCCCTGGCAACTGTTGCTGGCCCCCAAAGCGGAAGTAGGCGGGTCCAGGCCCCCTTATGCCCCCTGCCATGCCCAGGGTTGCCCTGGCAACTGTTGCTGGCCCCCAAAGCGGAAGTGGGCGGTTCCAGGCCCCCTTGAGCCCCCTGCCATGCCCAGGGTTGCCCTGGCAACTGTTGCTGGCCCCCAAAGCGGAAGTGGGCGGGTCCCAGGCCCCCTTAAAGCACCCTGCCATGCCCAGGGTTGCCCTGGCAACTGTTGCTGGCCCCCAAAGCGGAAGTGGGCGGGTCCAGGCCCCCTTGAGCCCCCTGCCATACCCAGGGTTGCCCTGGCACCTGTTGCTGGCCCCCAAAGCGGAAGTGGGCGGGTCCAGGCCCCCTTGAGCCCCCTGCCATGCCCAGGGTTGCCCTGGCAACTGTTGCTGGCCCCCAAAGCGGAAGTGGGCGGGTCCAGGCCCCCTTAAAGCACCCTGCCATGCCCAGGGTTGCCCTGGCAACTGTTGCTGGCCCCCAAAGCGGAAGTGGGCGGGTCCAGGCCCCCTTGAGCCCCCTGCCATACCCAGGGTTGCCCTGGCAACTGTTGCTGGCCCCCAAAGCGGAAGTGGGCGGGTCAAGGCCCCCTTAAAGCCCCCTGCCATGCCCAGGGTTGCCCTGGCAACTGTTGCTGGCCCCCAAAGCGGAAGTAGGCGGGTCCAGGCCCCCTTAAGCCCCCTGCCATGCCCAGGGTTGCCCTGGCAACTGTTGCTGGCCCCCAAAGCGGAAGTGGGCGGGTCCAGGCCCCCTTGAGCCCCCTGCCATTCCCAGGGTTGCCCTGGCAACTGTTGCTGGCCCCCAAAGCGGAAGTGGGCGGGTCCAGGCCCCCTTAAAGCCCCCTGCCATGCCCAGGTTGCCCTGGCAACTGTTGCTGGCCCCCAAAGCGGAAGTGGGCGGGTCCAGGCCCCCTTAAGCCCCCTGCCATGCCCATTGTTGCCCTGGCAACTGTTGCTGGCCCCCAAAGCGGAAGTATGCTGGTCCAGGCCCCCTTAAAGCCACCTGCCATGCCCAGGGTTGCCCTGGCAACTGTTGCTGGCCCCCAAAGCGGAAGTGGGCGGGTCCAGGCCCCCTTGAGCCCCCTGCCATGCCCAGGGTTGCCCTGGCAACTGTTGCTGGCCCCCAAAGCGGAAGTGGGCGGGTCCAGGCCCCGTTAAGCCCCCTGCCATGCCCAGGGTTGCCCTGGCACCTGTTGCTGTCCCCCAAAGCGGAAGTGGGCGGGTCCAGGCCCCCTTAAAGCCCCCTGCCATGCCCAGGGTTGCCCTGGCAACTGTTGCTGGCCCCCAAAGCGGAAGTGGGCGGGTCCAGGCCCCCTTGAGCCCCCTGCCATGCCCAGGGTTGCCCTGGCAACTGTTGCTGGCCCCCAAAGCGGAAGTATGCGGGTCCAGGCCCCCTTAAAGCCACCTGCCATGCCCAGGGTTGCCCTGGCAACTGTTGCTTGCCCCCAAAGCGGAAGTGGGCGGGTCCAGGCCCCCTTGAGCCCCCTGCCATGCCCAGGGTTGCCCTGGCAACTGTTGCTGGCCCCCAAAGCGGAAGTGGGCGGGTCCAGGCCCCCTTAAAGCCCCCTGCCATGCCCAGGGTTGCCCTGGCAACTGTTGCTGGCCCCCAAAGCGGAAGTGGGCGGGTCCAGGCCCCCTTAAGCCCCCTGCCATGCCCAGGGTTGCCCTGGCACCTGTTGCTGGCCCCCAAAGCGGAAGTGGGCGGGTCCAGGCCCCCTTGAGCCCCCTGCCAAGCCCAGGGTTGCCCTGGCAACTGTTGCTGGCCCCCAAAGCGGAAGTGGGCGGGTCCAGGCCCCCTTAAAGCACCCTGCCATGCCCAGGGTTGCCCCGGCAACTGTTGCTGGCCCCCAAAGCGGAAGTGGGCGGGTCCAGGCCCCCTTGAGCCCCCTGCCATACCCAGGGTTGCCCTGGCAACTGTTGCTGGCCCCCAAAGCGGAAGTGGGCGGTTCCAGGCCCCCTTGAGCCCCCTGCCATGCCCAGGGTTGCCCTGGCAACTGTTGCTGGCCCCTAAAGCGGAAGTGGGCGGGTCCAGGCCCCCTTAAAGCCCCCTGCCATGCCCAGGGTTGCCCTGGCAACTGTTGCTGGCCCCCAAAGCGGAAGTGGGCGGGTCCAGGCA